>NW_006921706.1:4303531-4315472 GCF_000298275.1 Orycteropus afer afer
TAATATGCCTAATGGAATTCTTAATAGACTCTCTGGTGATATAGTGTCTAAGGCACTTGAGTGCTAACCAGAAGTTTGGGGGTTCAAACCCACCAGCCACTCCTCAGAAGGAAGGTTGGGCAATCTATTTCCATAGAGATACTGCCTCAGAAACCCAAGGAGGGGGTAGCTATGAGTCAGAGATGACTCGACGGCACATAACAACAACAACATCCTAATATGCCAGTGAAGACCATAACCCATCTACTGTTGTTGTCCTTCTAGTTAAGACATTAACTGAACCAAATGGTCATTATATCACTCAGAGCTGCATAGTTGCTCAACTGAGCATTGGATTAAGACGAGTGGTAAAATGTCATGTACAACGTACATGCTTGATATAGAGAGAATTAGACAGTAGCCAAAATAATTTTCATGGTAATTAGTAAATCTACTCAGCAAAATTTAAATTGAGAGAGGTAATTCCCACTTTATCTATAATTATGTGGGAAAAAATCCTATCATTCTTGGATATTTATACTTGTAGTCCTAGAGGATTATTTTCCTTTTCTGTCTGGATGAAATTAGGTGATTTGGTAAATGCAGATTTGACCATAATGCAAGAGCTCTGATAAAGGCTGAGTTAGTTTATTGCATCCTCACTTGTTTCTGATAAAGGCTGAGTTAGTTTATTGCATCCTCACTTGTTTCTATCTATCCGGACATATCTTGACCTATCTTATTTTCCCAAGCTTCCTACCTCCCAGTGTACAACCCTACATTGGATGTTTTTGTAAATAGATTAGTACTCCTCTTTCTTACATCAAACAAGTTTCTGCAGTAACTTCAAACAAATACACACAAACTTTGTTTATCTATTTGAATCTGGGAGAGCATAATTGAAAGAAACATTGTTTCAGAGAGGTTTAGGTTTCTTATATTTAGTCTACCAGTATGACATTCTGGGACCTAGAAAGGAAAATGATTTTAAAGATCATTCTTGAAAAGATCAGATGAATCTGATGAGAAAAAGAGAGGAAATTACATGTTTCGGGAAGATAATTCTGTAGATTTTTCTACTTGATAATATAAAGAATATCATATTATATGTTGAGCAAGTGTCCAAAGGACTATTAAAATTATAAAGTGACAAGATACTCAAATCAGGGAATTTGTCAGAGATCATATACTTTTAAGTTGTGGACTTGAAAGATTGCTTAAAGCAGTTATTTTGAAATAGGAATAATCAATTGGACTCATCTTTGTTGTTGCTGTTAGGTGCTGTCAAGCCAATTCTGACTCATATTGACCTATATCCAACAGAATGAAACACTTCCCAGTCCTGTGACATTCTCACAACATTGCTGTGTTTGAGCCTATTGTTGAAGCCACTGCACCAATCTATCTCATTGAGAGCCTTACTCTTTTTCACTGACCCTCTGCTTTATCAAGCATGATGTCTTTCCCCAGGGACTACTTGCTCCTGATAACATGTCCAAAGAACATGAGACAAAGTCTTGCTCTAAGGAGCGTTCTGGCTGTAATTTCTGCAAGACAGCTTTGTTCATTCTTCTGGTAGTACATGGTATATTCAATATTCTTTGCCAACCCCAAAGTTCAAAGGCATCAATTCTTCTTCAGTCTTCCTTATTCATTGTCCAGCTGACAGACAAGTCATTGATAAACTGACATATGAGTAGTGAGACTCGCCTTTAATGGGGAAAATATCCTTTCAGGCATTTGTAAGCCAAATATTCTTTAAGCCATTTGTCAAAAGAAAAATGGTCAGTAGGTGACAAAATTATGAACCTGGTGTCATGTATTATCACATGTTTTAATAGAAAGAAAGCACCGTGCTTGCCCTCTTTTGATGTAGAAAAATATTTGATTCTTCCTGGTGCTGACTTTTCTTTGTAAAAGAAAATTGCCTGGTAAAATTCTTGAACTTCTTTTTCCTGTCTTCTTCAAAATGTTTCTGTACACATTAAAATTTGTCTGATAATATTCTATGGTACTTATTTTAGACATCTGGATTATGAATGTAACTTATAATTTTGAATAAATTATTGAGTAAGGAAGGAGACTCCTAAATTCCTTAAGATTTAGATTCCTGGAGAGATACTTAGTTTGTTAATGTCCTTGGAAAACTAATTTTGTTATTGCTTTTGTTATTATTATTCCAATGAAAATATGAAATATAAAATTTAAGGAATTCATTAGGAATAAAAATTATATTAAACGATCTGGGTAAAAACACCACAAAACAAACAAACAAAACTTACTGTCATTGAGTCGATTATGACTCATAGCAACCCCCTTTGGGTTTCTGAAGCAGTAAATCTTTAAGGAAGTAGGTTGCCCCGTCTTCCTTCTGTGAAGTGGCTGGTGGGTTTGAACTGCCTACCTTCTGGTTATCAGTTAAATGCCTTAGATACTATGCCACCAGAGCTCCTTTTTTTTTTTTTTAAGGGGTAGATTCCAAGGACTTCTCCTTAGAAATTTTCATTGACTGGAGCTCTCATGGCATAGTGCCTGAGGCATTTGACTGATAACCAGAAGGCTGGTGGTTCAAACCCACCAGCCACTCCTTGGAAGGAACATTGCACATACTGCCTTGGCAACCCAAGGAGGGGTCATTATGAGTCAGATCCAACTCAGTGATAGTGAGTTAGGTTTGGTTTTTGGTTTGGGACTAGACTGGATTATAGATATTTACTTAGAGAGACTTTGATATAGAAGTCCCACAAATTTACTTTAAGAAAAAATAATGGCAGATAGAGGACAGTGATTCTTTGAAATATCCACGTTTTCAGGGCTTCTCAAATTATACTCATCCTGCTCTATCCTACCAATCCTGTAGCAAACAAACTCACAGGGTCTAGACAGATCCTATTATCATTGCCTCCTGATTTTCAGGTGTTTGTATAGTTTTTCCCCTGGAGAGTAGGTGCCACTGTGTTGTGCTTTTAACAACAGAATATGGCAAAGATGATGGAATTTCATTTCCATAATTATGTTACATAGAGTGAGAGCAGATATTCTGAAGACATTTTATACCCTAGGAGAAGTAAATTGAGAGACCCACTTGGCAAGGAGCAAAAAGTAGCCTTGATTAACAGCTAGCAAGAAACCATGTTTTCAGTCCTATAGCAGTAACCAGTTGCTGTCGACTTGGTTCCAACTCACAGCTACCCCATGTATGGCAAAGTAGAGCTGTGCTCCGGAGGGGTTTCATGGCTAGTTTTTCAGAAGTAAATGGCCAGGCCTTTCCTCTGAGACATCCCCGAGTGGACTCAAATTGCCAACCTCTCAGTTAACAGTCAAACCATTAACCATTTATAGCACATAGGGACTTTCTTAGCCCTATAGCCAGGAGGGGAAAAAAATTCTACCAACCAACTGAGTGATACTGGAAGCTAATATTTCCCCATTAAGCCTCCTGATGTTTTGGTCTGAGCAATGGTTTGATTGCAGCCTTGTGTGACCCTTAGCAGAGCACGCAGTCATATAAGCTGTGCTCAGAAACTAAATAATAAATATGTGCTTTTTTGATCCTCTAAATTGTTGTAATTTGTTACACACTAATGGATAACTGATAACTGGTGGTGCTGTGTCAAATGCATTGAACTGTTAATCAGAAGGGTGGTGGTTCAAATCCACCAGCCACTTCTCGGAAGGAAGTTTGGGCAATTTACCTCCATCGTGATATGGCCTCAGAAACCCAAGGAGGGGTCACTATGAGTCCCATCTGACTCAACGGCAGTGAGTTTTTTTGAGTTTTGTGGACAAAAACTAGATTGCAATATTTTAATACATTTAACTGTATCCATTGCATTGTTACTTTAAAGACATAAATCTCTGAAGATCTTCTGAGAATTTATTGCAAAATGACTTCCCCACTTTCATGAATAGACAATGTGGCTGGATTGGATTTTAACACCACATGTGTCATTAGAGCACTTTGTCAGCACATCAAGTTTCTATGTTTTTACTACCGTTTTTTTTTTTTTTTTTTTTTCTTTCGTTTCAGTACAATTGACTGCTCTTGGGGTTTGAGATCACATTTAACAGAGAGAGGAGAGAATGAAAATAAGGAATGAACTTTAGCTGATGAGATTAACCCAGTAAAAAATTTATAAAGTTTGTACACAGAGTTTATACTCTCTGAACTGGACCAGCTGACCTACATGGACAGGAACAATAGTACATATTCAGCATGTGTATTGTTGACATTAAACCACAACATGTATTTCCTATCAACTAAGGACTTTATTTCAAAAGGAATAACCTTATTCCTCGGATTGAAAACAAACAATTTTTATTAGGCAGAGATGCTATAGATTTTATTCTTCAGTGAAAATAAAATTTGATATGCACAACTACTATAAAGAAAGAATCTGATTTCTCTAAAGCTAGTGATAAATATTCATGGAAATAATCTGGACAGATATGAAAATAACCAGATTTTGCATGAAAGCTTTTATCCCTTGATTTTAGGAGGGATTATTTTAGTAATGTGCTTTTTTTTTTTGTTATTTGCCATCGAGTCGGCCCCGACTCATAGCGAGTAATGTGCTTAGAATGTAATAAATTTTGACCCAGGCCCAGAGTTGAAGCATGAAAATATGAAGCTGGTAGGTAATGGGATTGAAGACTGTTCCTTCAGCTCTAAAGATAATCCAGATGCTCTAAGAATATAGCATGTACCAGAAGGCCTGATCTTCTGTCAACACACACTTTCTTTTTCATGTTTAATTTATATGTATGTATATATAAGAGTTCTGGTGGCATAGTGGTCAAGGCATTTGGCTGTTAACCAAAGGTCTGCAGTTCAAACCCACCAGCTGCTCCATAGAAGAAAGATATGCCATGTCAGAATTGACTCAAGAGCAATGGGATATTTTTGGATACCTATATATAGAGTTGAGTTTTTTTCTTTATAATCCCAAGCTTGTAGCTGATGTCCCTAAAATTCCACCTATAGGTTCAGATCATGCCTTTTCGGAGATGGAACATGGGGAGTGGAAAAACTTCAAACAAAGGTTTAAGATCATGGAATTCAAGGTCCCTTTTGCTACTGGTCTCCTTTTGAAATTAGTGCCCTAATGTCAAACTCTTCTACATTCAATCCTTTACAGGGCATGTAATCTTGGAAAGTGTTTGAAACTTTCTAAACTGTATTTTCTTTATCTTCAAAATGGGGATCATAATGATTTCCTCTTCATAGTAATGCTGTGAGAGTGAAGTGAGATACTCCATGCAAAGTTTACAGGATGTTGCCTAGCACATTATATATGTTCAATAATCATTAGTAATAATAGTGTTTTCCAGTACCTAGGTCCTTATATCACCTTTTCCTAGGGCCAAACCTAATTATCATTACTATTTCTTTCTGCTTTAAGTTCCTTGCTGACTCTGATCAGTAGAGCTTCTTGCCTCCTAATTTACACTAGCTTTTCTTCTTACCTCCCTTTCTTTGATTGCCTAGTGTATTTTGTCCTAATTCCCTGCCATGGGCTTATGATTATGTCTAGTTTTTTTGGGGTTTCTGCCATTCTCAGTCTATATTATCCTGCCATCAGTATTATCCCTAATTGACCTGCTGGTGCAACTTTTAAGCACTTGGCTGCTAAGGAAAGGCTGACACTTCAAACCCACCTAGTAACTCCATGGCAGAAAGACATAGCAATCTGCTTCTGAAAAGATTATAGCCTAGAAAATCCTAGGGGGCAGTTCTACTCTATCACATGGGGTCGCTACGAGTCAAAAATGACTCAATGACACCTAACCACAGCCACAGCAGACAATTTATTGAACTGAAAGTCAATAATTTTCAACTGTAATGCTGATGGTGTCACTAATAAATTGCATGTTTTAGATACTGTATCTTGGTTGTCTGTCCATTTGAATCACAATAACAGTTACATTTCATGGATTGTTAACCCTGGAAGTTCTGGTTAGTAGCCCAGGGGTATGCTTAGGGTTATAAGATCTGACAAAAGATACACCTATGGGTATATTCACAGCCAGGGTTCAAACCTACAGCCTCATTCACTTAAAATTCATTCAATAAATGCTGACTGAAGTCATGAGGGGAGCTCTGGTGGCATAGTGCCTAAGGCATTTTACTGCTAACCAGGCCCTCCTCAGAAGGAAGGTTGGGCAATCTACTTCTGTAGTGATACTGTCTCGGAAACCCAAGGAGGGATCACTATGTGTTGGATCCAACTCGACGGCAGTGAGTTAGTGAAGTGATGAGGCTAGGCACTGGATGTACAATATCTAACATCACCTAATACCTGTTTTCATCTGCCTAAACAGATAAAGAGTTTGTATTTCATAATAAAATGTTTGGGCACACAGTAGGTGATTCAAGAATATTAACTAAATAAGTATGGTAAATTCTGTTTTCACATCTATAAGATAATTTTAGATTAGTATTTATCAAACATAATTTCCCAGAATATTAAGGAATACCTATGATAGAAGAATTCTAAGATTTTAAAAAATATAATAAAACAGCAACAAAAATAAAACTTTGGGAAACACAAATAGTATTTTGGGAGAGAATTCACAGTATACATTAATACCTTCAAAGTCCCTAGAAATTCTGAATTAAGTATATCTTTTCAATATTTCTTAAGGTTTATAAATCCAAGTTCTAAATTTTTTTCAGTGTTCTGCAGAGTGGTGTTTCATAGATTATTTATTTAGGAATTTCTGATTCACACTCCTGACTAAAGCAGATTCAGTAGATATTTGAAGCATCATGTGACTATAGTCATTCTTTTGTGAACTGATTGGATAAGAATAGGTATATGACTCAAGAACTTCTCAGTCATAATGTGATTATTGGCGATTACTTCCACTTTCTTTAAAATTATAATTAACAAATATTGTTCAAATATACATCATTTATATAAAGTAGATTTTGAAAACTGGTGTTAAGCATGTATGTTTCCTTTCCTTTTTTAAAAAGTTGTATTTGATTATCTGTTCATGGAACACATACTGTTCAAAGCATTACAAATTCCCACTCCCTAAAGCCCATCTATTTCACTCACTTATTTACATTAATTTTCAGGCCCCTAAATATATCTGTAAGGAGCTCTGGTGGTACAGTGGTCAAGGCATTCTGCTACTAACCAAAAGACCGGCAGTTCAAACCCACCAGCAACTGTTCAGAAGAAAGATGAGGCAGACTACTTCCATAAGGATTTTTAGCCTTGGAAACACTATGGGGGTAGTTCTACTCTGTCTTATAGAGTTGCAGGAGCCAGAATCGATTCAATAACAGTGGATTTTTTTTGTTGTTTTTGTTAGTTAATATTATTAACTTTTAAATATTCCTGTATTTGACTTCTGGAAAAGAAACATAATTCCAGCTTGATTAGCAGAGGGGAAAGCAAAGGCAGTTTCCAGGTAAAAGGAACTAAAATGAAATGAGCTCAACCTTACATGAATGATAGCACCTGGTAAGGTCAAGCAACTGGTAAGGTCAAGAGCAGTTACCCACTTTATCAAAAGAATGAAAATCCCTGCTGGTGAAGGATGTTCCTGCTGTTGATACCTTGCATGAGCTCATCTCTTGTCTTATCCAGGGAGATACTGGAGCTCTGTGTGATACTACGGTGGGAGGAGGGCTGGGTCAGCACTGCTGAAGACAAGACAACATATCAGCACTGCCTCCTGTTTGTATAAAAGAAATGATAATTCCTTGATTTCCCTGGGTTTTAAATTAATATAACCTGCACAGAAACACCAGTACAAAATTTTTATGTTTCTCTTCTGGCAGTGACAGCTTGAGGCCCATAGCTTGGTGAAAGGAGCTCAACTCCACATGCTGCAAGTAACCATTTTCTTTAAATTACTCATTTAACTTGGCCAAACAGGTTCTGCGTAGCAATTGTTGCAGTTCTTTTTCTTTACTATAAAAGCTAAATTTTCTCACTCCACTTTGAACAGCAAGTTTCCTTTTCATTTTTGGTGAAAGAATAGTGGTTATAATTTCAAATGAAGTTATCGAGTCATACTTTTGTTGATGCTTAACAGAATCCTTTTTAGAACTAAATGGTGGCATTGAAAGTATACTACTTCTTCATCAACCACAGGCTGCTCAGTTCTAAGAAGGCCCTTTGAAATGTTGCTGCCTCTTAGGGGGGCTGATTAGTTTGGTTTATTCTGAGTATGAGCAAAAACGTGTTTACCTAAGGTACTCATTTCTGAAATGGCAGAAGACAAATACTGTTTATACCTTTATTTTCAAGCATTATTTTTTAGGAATGGGCGAAGAGAACCCAACAAGCAGGGTATCTGAATGGAAATAGAGGATACTGCATATCTTCCTTACAGACTGATAAAGCTATTATAATTACAGGAAGAACTTCAGCTAGAGGCAAAATAATAATAATAATAATAATAATAATAATAATAATAATATTCAGTCCATTCCAATTCTGAATTATACAATTATCCTTGTATTCTTTGCTTCACAAATCATGTATTTTGTATGATATATTTAAATCTTTAAGAAGATCTGTTGGTATAGTGGTTAAGGCACTTGGCTATTAACAATAAACCTCAGTGGTTCAAACCCTCTAGCCACTCTGCCAAAGAAAGGTGGGATTGTCTGCTTCTATAGGGATTTACAGCCTTAGAAACCCAATGGAGGTTGTTATGAGTCAGAATCAATTCAATGGCAATAAGTTTGTTTTGATTTGGATATTTACACCTATAGATTTTATATGAAGGAAAAAGAGTGTAAACAAATGCAATTTCTCCTTCCATATTATCAGATAAATTGAAATTCTTTTAACTATGCCAATGTATTGTCTTACCTGTCACTAGACATTACTTAAATCTTCTAAGTTGTTGATAAGAAAATTTTGCCTATTCATTACATTAAAAAATCAAACTCACTGCTGTTGAATCAGATCTGAGTCATAGCAGCCTTCTGAGATGGTATCACTACGGAAGTAGATTGCCCAATCTTCCCTCCGAGGAGTGGTTGGTGGATTTGAACTGCCAGCCTTTTGGATAACAGTCAAATGCCCTAAGCACTATGCCACCAGAGCTCCTAATTATTATATTAGGGGAGAAAAAAATCCTACATTTTAATTTAACCTCTGATCAATATGGACTACAAAATCACATAAACATTTGTTCTCTTTTAAATGAAAGTAGATCTATCCAGACTGATTCAAGTCAACCCACTTCGTATCTGGTATCTCCATCAATTTAACACAGGAATTGGGAGTGTTAGTTTAGAGATATGTGGGTTCAAATCAAGACTTTGTAACTTCCTAGTTGTCTGACTGTGGGCAACTTTGTCTGTACCCCAACTATGCATAGACAAAAATAGTGAAAGCATTTACTTAACAGTTGTGTGAGGGTGAAATTAAATAAGACATGAAAACATCCTGGCAGTGTGTCAGGCCCTATAAAGCACTATAGTTTATTTGTCTCAGCTGCATTTTAAAGCAAAATAAAGCAAAGCAAAGAAAAACTAAACTAAATTAATGGAGAAAAAATATTAGCGATGAGTAATTTAGAAATAGGAGTCCATCGATGGTGCAAATGATTAAGTGCTCAACTGCCAGCTGAAAGATTAGCAGTCTACTTCCTCGAGATTGGGAAAAAAAAAAAAAAAATTGTAACAATTCTAAAAATTGCAGATGAGTGTTTAGAATAAATTCCTCCTCAATTGTCTTATTTTTGCAGTGTTTCCATAACAAAAGTATCATTAAGTGTGTGGTTTTTAAAAATATCACCGTTTGGAAGTCAGGAATCTGAGTTCAGGGCTTTGGCAGGGCTATGCTCTGTCTGCTCTAGAAGATCATTCCTTGTCTCTTTCAACTTCTAGAAGCCACAGACATTACTTGTTGTTCCTTGGCTTATAGACCGATCCTCACTTGGAGTCTCCTCCCTGTGTATACGTTTCTTTCTGTTTTCCCATTTTATAAGATTCTACTCAGAAGAGATTTTGTTTAAGACACACCAAACTCCTATATGGGAGCTCTGATAGTGTCATGCCTAAGGCACTTGACTACTGACCAAAGGGCTGGCAGTCAGGCCCACCAGCCACTCCTCGGAAGGAAGGTTGGGCAATCTATTTCCATAGTGATACTGCCTCAGAAACCCAAGTAGGGGTCACTATGAGTTGGGTTTGATCCACATCACATAAGAGCAAGAACAACAACAAACTCCTATATAACTTTGTTAACATGACATAAGAAAGCTCTATTTCTAAATAAGGTCACATTCACAGATACAGGGCTAGAATCTCAATGTATCTTTTAGGAGGACACAACTCAATCCATATTAGCAAGATTTTAAACTTCCAAGCTTATTTTTTAAAACACATTTAAATGTATACAATTTAGTAATAACAGTGAGAGACTGAGAAAAGAGCATTTTCATAATCACAATGACAGGGTTTGTGAATTTAAAACATAGAATATATTTACCTTTTCAACTTTTATTTTATTTAATAGAATAAGAAATATTTATGGGGAGATCTTTGATGAAGGTGGAGCAAGTTTATATGAGTCAAAGAATGAATAATATATTTTAAAGTAAATGAATCTACTGCTGGATGACACAGGCCATACTGTCAGATATCTCTTGAGGAAGCATTATTTGGACACATGAATGTGAAGGGATAAAATTGAATCTATGCAGTACAACTGGTAAATAGGTTCTGGAGATGGGGATACTTTCTAATTTTTTTTTTTCAATATTAATTTGATAATTATACATTGATTTTTAAAATAGCACTTTTACTTGAACTTTTTCTATGTGTGTGAATAGATTTAGCTTCAAAGTAAAATGATTGTAAATTAAAACAGAAAAACATGGTCCGAATTTTCTCCTTTATTATTCTCGCCATCATTATTCAGGCTTGGATTGCATTTTGGAATAGGGAGAATTTGGTGTATTCAGTATTGACTAATATTTTAGGGAGCTCCTGGTTGGTACAAATGGTTAACACTCTCAGCTGCTAACCACAAGGAAGAAGATTCAAGTACACCAGAGATGCCTCAGAAGAAAGGTCTGGCTATCTACTGAAAAATCAGCCATAGAAAATCCTATGGATGGTAGTTTCTCTCTGACACACAGAGTCACCATGAATCAGAATTAACTTGATGGCGGCTGATTTTTAATTTTTTTAGGAAAAGCACTTAGGTCTGTTTGTGGGGGAGAGCAAATAGTTATCCAAGTTTTTATATTTTAGTGGATTAAAGTATTAAGGACTATGTTCACTATATCACAGAGCCCTTCAGATAGACCATGAAATCATCTGTTCTATTCTGACTTCTAAAAGTGCATTATTATTTTATAACTTTATGCCTTTATAAATATTATTTTGTCTAAAATATTCAACCATCAATGTAATCTGGCAAAAATTGCCTTATGAAAAATAGATGGGAACTCTGGTGGCGTACTGCCTAAGGCAATTGACTGCTAACCAGAAGGCTGGCGATTCAAACCCCCCAACCACTCCTCAGAAGGACGACTGGGCAAAGAAGTTTTTTCTGTGAAACCCTTTCCAAACCCTGAAAGAGAATTTGCAACTCCTTTCATTATAAATAGCTCTGGTGGCACAGTGCCTAAGGCATTTGACTGTTAAATATAAGTTTGGTGGTTCAAACTCACCAGCCTCTCCGTGGAAGGAAGATGAGGCAATCTGTTTTCATAAACATTTACTGCCTATGAGTCAAAATCAACTTTATGGCAGTGGGTTTTGTTTTGTTTTCATTGTGTGAAGGAGTTCCAATGGCTAAGGGCTCAGCCACTAACTGACAATTGATGGTCAAAACCACTGGGCCAGCCATTCCAGGAGAGAAAGATATGGCAGTCTATTTCTGTAAAGATTTACAATTTTGGAAACCCTATGGGGTAGTTCTAACCTATCCTATGGGGTGGAAATGAATTGGAATCAAACATATATAAATAAAATATA
>NW_006921706.1:4315892-4320645 GCF_000298275.1 Orycteropus afer afer
AAAAAAAAAAAAACTTGATGAAATTATTTTACCATCATATAAACACTTTCAGGAAATGTGAAGCTATGTCATTTGAAGACTAAGGAATGTTTGACCAAAGCCCTGGTATTTTCAGTTGCCTCGTATGTATGCAACACTTGAACAAAGAGTAAAGGAAACCAAAGAATTGATGCATGAGCTCTGGTAACGTAGTGCCTAAGGCCCTTGACTGCTAACCAGAAGGCTGGTGGTTCGAACACATCAGCCACTCCATGGAAGGAAGGCTGGGCAATCTACTTCCATAGTGACATTGCCTCGGAAACCCAAGGAGGGTTCGCTATGAGTCGGGTCCGACTGGATGGCACATAACAACAACAACAGTAAGAGCATGGAAGCTCTGGTGGCGTAGTGCCTAAGGCATTTGACTGCTAACCAGAAGGCTGGTTCTAACCCATCAGCCACTCCATGGAAGGAAGGCTGGGCAATCTACTTCCATAGTGATACTGCCTCGGAAACCCAAGGAGTGGTCGCTATGAGTCAGGTCTGACTCGATGGCACATAACAACAACAACAAAAAAAAACTGCCAGAAGAACAAATAAATCATCTTGGAGAAGTACAGCCAGAATCCTCTTCGAAGCAAGGATAGTGAAACTTCTTCATCTCATGTACTTAGACATGTTTTCAGGAGGGGACAATCACTGGAGAGAAATATCATATTTACTAGAGATGAGTGAAAACAAGGAAGACCGTCAATGAGAAGGTGACTGCAACAATGAGTTCAAACATAGCAACAATTATGAGGATGGCACAATATTGGGTAGTGTTTTGTTCTGCTTTATATAAGGTCACTGAGTCGGAACCAACACAATGGAATCCAACAACAACAACAACAAAGCCATATATAGAAAAAAATGGATTTAAACTAAAAAATTTACAAAAGGAAAGCCATATATAGAAAAAAATGGATTTGCAGCAGATTAATGTATATACTACTTGTCATTATGTAGGTACTCAAGTTAGGTGTTAGAATTGTGTTTCCCTTAAGACGTTTTCCTGCCTAAAACTGAACATTTGACATCAAGGTTGCTAAGATAATTGTTTGCTGTTGTTGGATGCCATGGAGGATATTTTTGACTTATAGTGACCTCATGTGACAAAGTAGAACTGCTCCACAGGGTTTTTAAGCTATACTGTATTTGTTTCCATATGACACACATAGCACACATTCTAAGCTAGCACATAAGAGGGTGGCATGGTTTGCAAAAATCCTATAATAAATGTATGTATAAGAATATAGTAATCTTTATGGGAGCAGATCACCTAGTCTTCCTCCCACAAAGCTACTGGATATGTTCAAATCGCCAAGCCTTTGTTTAGCAGGTGTGGTAGTTAAGGTTGTGTGTCAACTTGGCTGGGTTTCATTTTGAGTGGCTGAGCAGCTGGATGCAGCTATTCCCCATGATGAGACTGGTCCTCAACTCCATGGTGGAATCTACTGTGAGCAGCTAAGTAGCTGTCTTTGGGATGTAGACTGTTTCCAGTATATAAGAAGACACTTTGAGGAAGGTCTTGAGCTTCTTGACACATGTGGATCCTGCATTTGGCCAAGTCATCAGTGAGTGGCCTGCAATGTTTTCTGTCATCTTGGGACTGTTTCTGGACTTGAACTAGTGGCCTGCCTTGTGGCTAATAATCGTGGGACTGTAGCATTTTACTTGTTGACCTTGGGTTTCTCAGCCTCAGCAGCCAGCAGCTGGCTTAGTTAAGAGAAGCCTCCAGCTTCAGTGGGCCAGGAGTAAGAGGCAGAGCTGAAACCCAAGGTCAGTGGGCCTTCACCTGGTCCCTGGAACTGGTGCTCTGAATTCAGTCAGACTTGTGGCCTCCTAAACTATAAGAGAATAAATCCCTGTTTGTCAAGACCAACCACTAGTGGTGCATTTTCTGTTAGAGCAGTACTAGATAATCAAAATAGCAGGTGAGTACTTAACCATTTTGCCATTAGGGCTGCTTGCTAAGATAGGAAATATTTTATGTCAAGGAGATTTTGGGGTATATTGGGCTTCAGATCTAGAACAGTCAGTACTCTAATTTGTTTTTTTCTGTACTTCTCATAATTTTATTATTCTCTGTGTTTTGGCCTCTCCTCAAATTCTTAAGAGGATTTACAAAAGTGGTTGGTAGGTGCTACATGCTTCCTTCTTCTTATCCAAGGATAAGAGATAATCTTTCCCTGATTCATGAGATAAATATGTTCCCTTCAGTCTGATTGAGTAATTTAACTTATACCCATTCTTTTGAATCAATAAACCTTATTAGGAAAATGCCATACACTTATTGGCTTAATCATGAGTGCCTGAACTGATTAATAGTTTATGGGTTTATCATTATTATTTTGACTGTTTTGGCAGTCTCAGTACTGGGGATGTCATCAACTTTCCTGATTCACACTGGAGAATGGTAGGTTCCTAAACAAAATCTATGTCTGATAATAGAATAAGGAATGAATTCTGGGTTGTTGTTAGATGCTGTGGTGGTTACATGTGTATGTCAACTTGGCTGGGCCTGGTTGAGTGGGTGGGCAGCTGAATGTAGTTATTCCCCATGGTAAGATTGGTAATTGACTCCATGGTGGAATCTATTGGAGCAGCTGAGTAGCTGCTTTGGATATGTGGTCAGCTTGCCATGTATAAGAAGCAGCTTTGGGAATAGTCTCCAGCTTATGGCACACTTGAACCCTGCATGTAGCTGTGTTATTTTTCAGCAGCTTGCCATGCTCTGCCTACCTTGGGACTTTCAATGGACTTGAATTAATGGCCTGTGGTTTGGTAACATTGGGACTATGCCTTTTTACTTGTCAAATTTGGGCTTGTCAGTCTCAGCAGCCAACAGCTGTCTGAGTGAAGAAAAGCATCTAGCTTCAGTGGGCCAGGAGCAAGAGGCAGAGCTGAAGTCCAAAGTTGAGGGGCTTTCACCCAGACCCTAGAGCCTGGCACATTGAACTCGGACTTAAATCCTCCAAATTGTAAGAGAATAAACTCCTATTTGTTAAAGCCATCCCATTTGTGGTATATTCTTGTTACAGCAGCACTAGGTAACCAAAACAGATGTCACTGAGTCAATTCTGACTCTTAACGACCCTATGTACAACAGAATGAAATGCTGCCAGGTCCCACACTACCCTCACAATCTTTGCTACGTTTGAGCCCATCGTCACAGCTACTGTGTCAATCCATCTCCTCAAGGATCTGCCTCTTTCTCACTGACTCTCCATTTTATCAAGTACGTTGTCCTTCTCCAGGAGCTGGTTTCTCCTGAAAAAATGCCCAAAAATATGTGTGATAAAGTCTCTCCACCCTTCCTTCCAAATAACATCCTTGCTCTGCTTCTTCCAAGAGAGACTTGTTTTTTGTGATATATCTGAGTATGAGGTGGATAAACCCTAAGTTTCCATAATTAAAGGAAGCACTGACTAAAAAAAAATAGATTATGAAGTTACTTCCCCCTGTCTGATTCATCAAACACAGCCTATTGCTTGTAACTTCTTCCTTACAACAGCTTCCTACCATCCTAAATTAAGAAACAAAGGACTTCTTACCACCTATGAGGTCTCTAGGAGTTGACCTCTGTTACTTCTCAGACCTTATTCATTGCTATTCTTCCCCTTGTTCACTCAACCTAAGCCACAGTGGTTGTTTCCTTAATAAGTATCTAAAGTGATCCTACCCCCTGGCATTTATTTTTGCTGTTTTTTTCCTATTAGAATTTATTTCCTTGAGATATCTACATATGTACAATAGCACTTATTTTGGTTTTGATTTATATTTCCCTGATTTGTCAGAGTTCTGAATAAGAGCCCTCTCTGTTGGGTATACAGCAAATATTTTCTTTCTTTCTGTGGCTTGGCTTTTCATTTTCCTTTTGTTGGCTTTTGATTAACATAAGTTACTCATTGTAATGCAATCTAATGTTTCAATCTTTTTAATTTATAGTTAATATCTGCTATCCATTTTGTGCACACTTTAAGGAAATTTAACTTATTCAACATCCTATGCTATAGAAATGAAAATACAAGTAAAAGTAAATATTCAATAGATGGAGAAGTGGAGAGAGAATTAAAACACCAGAATATACATTATTATAAAATATCAAGACTAAACTGTGAAAAGAAATAAGAAAGAAGAATACAAAACAGCACATAGGGATCTAGAATATAAGGTCCAGTGAGAAAACACATGGTCTATACAATACGGTAAACAGCAACAACAGACAGAGAAATTAGATCAGGCACACATCAAAAATAGGACAAATATAAAATAAATAATAAGGTGACAGATTTCAATTCTAATGTATCAGTAAGGAGTCCTCCTGGCAAAATGGTGAAAGCATTTGGCTGCTAACCAAAAAGTTGGCAGTATGAACCCACCAGCTGCTTCATGAGAGAAAGATGAAGCAGTCTGGTGCCATCAAGATTTACAGCCTGGGAAACTCCATGGGGGCAGTTTTATTCTGTCTAAATGGTCACTATGAATTGAAATTGACTTGATGGCAGTGAGTATAATATATCAGTGTTTACCTCATTTATAAACTGTGGTAATCCTAGAATAAAAGTAAATCAGCACAAATAAAAAGACATCTTAGTATATCAGAGGGCAAATGTTTTGATGAAGCATTTCAAATGACTGATAAGCATAGTATCTCTTCGGTAGATTGTCCAGTCTTCCTTCCAAGGAGTGGCTAGTGTGTTTGAGCCTCCAGCCTTCTGTTTAGCAGTCA
>NW_006921706.1:4322147-4326071 GCF_000298275.1 Orycteropus afer afer
TGTGTTTCTCTAGAGAACCCAATCTAACACACTTGACAACTTCAATCTTTTCTCCATTGACTGGGAAGCTGTTTATTGGACCAGTTGTGAGGATTTTTTTTCTATATATTGAGGTGTAATCCATACTGCAGACTGTAGTCTTTAATCTTCATCAGTAAGTGTTTCAAGTCATCCTCACTTACAATAAGCAAAGTTGTGTCATCTGCATAGCACAGGTTGTTAATGAGTCTTCCTCCAATCCTGATGCCATGTTCTTCTTCATATAATCCAGCTTCTTAGACTATATGCTCAGCATAAAAGTTGAATAAGTATGGTGAAAGGATACAACCCTGACACACTTCCTTCTTGATTTTGAACCATGGATTATCTCCTTGTTCTGTTTGAATGACAGCCTCCTGATCTATGTATAGGTTCCTCATGCGCACAATCTAGTGTTCTGGAATTTCCATTCTTCTCAATGTTATCCATAATTTGTTATGATCCACACAATCGAATGCTTTTGCCTAGTCAATAAAACATAAGTAAACTTCTTTCTGGTATTCTTTGCTTTCAGCTAAGATCCATCCGACATCAGCAGTGATATCCCTCATTCCACAACCTCTCTGAATCCAGCTTGCATTTCTGGAAGCTCTCTGTTGAAATACTGCTGCAACCATTTTTGAATTCTCTTCAGCAAGATTTTACTTGCATGTGACATTAATGATATTGTTCGATAATTTCCATATTCTGTGAGATCACCTTTCTTTGGAATGGATACAAATATGGATGTCTTCCAGTCAATTGGCCAGGTAGCTATCTTCCAAACCTCTTGGCATAGCCAAGTGAATGCCTCCAGTGGGACATCCTTTTGTTGAAATATCTCAGCAGGCATTCTGTCGATTCCTAGAGCCTTTTTCTCCAATTTCTTCAGTGCAGCTTTGACTTCTTCCTTCAATACCATTGGTTATTGATTATATGCCACCACCTGAAATGGATGAACATCGACCAATTCTTTTTGGTACAGTCATTCTGTGTATTCCGTCCATCTTCTTTTGATGCTTCCTGCATCATTCAATATTTTGAGTATCTTTCAATATTGCAACCTGAGGCTTAAAATTTTTTCTCAGTTCTTTTAGCTTGAGGAATGCCAAGCATGTTCTTCTCTTTTGGTTTTCTAACTCCAGGTCTTTGCATACTTCATTATAGTAATTGGCTTTGTCTTCTTGAGCTGCTCTTGAAAATCTTCTGTTCAGCTTTTTTATCTTGTCCTATCTTCCATTTGCTTTAGCTACTCGCTGCTCAAGGGCAAGTTCCAGAGTTTCTTCTGACATCCATTTTGGTCTTTCATTCTTTTCTTGCCTTTTTAATGACCTCTTGCTTTCTTCATGGATGATATTCTTGAGTCATCCCACAGTTCCTCTGGTTTTCAGTCATTGGTGTTCAATGCATCAAATCTATTCTTTAAATGGTCTCTAAATTCAAGAGGGATATTATCAAGGTCATATTTTGGACTGTTTTAATTGTCTTCAACTTCAACTTGAATGTGGATATAAGCAGTCGATGGTCTGTTTCACAATCAGCTCCTGGCCTTGTTTTGGCTGAAGATATTGAACTTCTCCATCACCTCTTGCCACAGATGTAGTCAATCTGATTCCTGTGCATTCCATCTGGTGAAGTCCACATGTATAGTTGTCACTTGTGTTGTTGAAAAAAGATATTTCCCATGAATAAGTTGTTGGTCTTGTAAAATTCTGTCATTCAATCTCCAGTGTTATTTCTATCACCAAGGCCATATTTTCCAACTACCAATAACTCTTTTTGTTCCAACTTTGCATTCTAGTCACCAGTGATAATCAACACATCTTGATTGCATGTTTGGTCAATTTCAGACTGCAGAAGTTGGTAGAAATCTTCAATTTCTTCATCTTTTGCTTTGGTGGTTGATGCATAAATTTGAATAAGAGTAGTATTAACTGGTCTTTCTTGTAGGTGTATGGATATTATCCTATCACTGACAGTGTTGTATTTCAGGATAGATCTTGAAACACTCTTTGTGAGAATGAATGCAGCACCATTCCTCTTTAATGTGTCTTTCTGGGCTTAGTAGATCATATGGTTGTCTGCTTCAAAATGTCCCAAATAAGTCCATTTCAGCTCACTAATGCCTAGAATATTGACCTTTATGTGTTCCATTTCATTTTTGACAGGTTCCAATTTTCCTAGATTCATTCTTTGTACTGTCCATGTTCTAATTATTAATGGATGTTTGCATCTGTTTTACTCATTTTGGGTCATGCCACATTAGCCTGAAAGTTTTACTTTATCCATATTGTTAAGGTTGTCTCTACTCTGAGGAGTCAGCTCTTCCCTAGTCAAATTCTGAGTGCCTTCTGACCTGATGGGCTCATCTTCTGGCATTACATAGACAATATTTAAGGGCTATTCATAAAGTTTTCCAGTAATATATCAGACAGTGTTTCACTGCTATTCATAAGGTTTCACTGACCAATTCTGAATGGCCTCTTCCTTCTTCCGAGTCTCTTAGCCCAGAAGCACCACTGAAATCTGTCCACCATAGGTCACCTTGCTGGCATTTTGTAATATGGTAGCATAGCCTCTAGCCTCATAGCAACACACAAGCCATGACAGGATGACAGACAAGCTCGTCTCTCTTAGTTGTTCCTAACCTCTCTGCATTTGCCTACTTCAGGCAACAGCCTTAAAATAGAGCTGCCCACAAGCAAAAACAGGCTCCAGGTCCCAGGCCTGCCTACTTTAGGTCCCAGCCTTAATATAGAACCACACTGAAGCAAAAAGCAGCCTCCAAGGCTTGGGGCTGCCTACCACAGATGATGGCCTTAATAAAGAGCTGCCCCTAAGTGAAAAGTAGCCTCTAAGACCCAGGCCTGCCTGTCTCAGGCCCCAGCCTTAAAATAGATCCACCCCCAAGTGAAAAGCAGCCCCCAAGCTTAAAATATATAAGATATGTGTGTGTGTGTGTACATATACCAAACCAAACTCACTGCCATCAAGTCAGATCCGACTCACAGAGACCCCTCCTTGGGTTTCTGAGATGATATCAGTACAGAAATAGATTGCCCCGTCTTCCTTCTGAGGAGTGGGTGGTGGGTTTGAACCAGCAGCCTTGTGGTTAGCAGTAAAATGCCTTAAGCACTATGCTACCAGAACTCCTTATATACAATATATACTTAAAACTATGTAAGATATCATGTATTTATAAGAATGCTACCATTAAAGACATTAACAATATCAAGTGCTGATGAAACTGGAGCAACTGGCGCTCTCATCTTATTTGATTACTTTGGAGGGGAGGAGTAATGATTGTGAGGACACTTGATGGGCCTGTAAGGTGCTGGTCATATTCTACTTCCTAATCCAAGCAGTCTTTGTAAGACCACTTTTTGAAAACCCACTAATCTGCACACTTCTTATAGTTGTACTTTTCTATATGTAACACAATGCAATGCACTGCTGTCAAGTTTGGTCCGACTCATAGTGACCCCTCCTTAGTTTTCCGAGGCAGTATCACTACAGAAGTAGATTGCCCAACCTTCCTTCCGAGGAGTGGCTGGTGGGTTTGAACCACCAGCCTTTCGGTTAGCAGTCAAATCCCTTAGGCACTATATCTATAGATTATAACATAGAAATTATTAATCATTTAAACAAATGAGCTTCATATTCTTACCAGGAAACAGTAAAATTGCAATTTGGAGATGTATTGTTGTGCCCAGGTTATGAAAGAGATGCTCGGAGAGGAATATGCCAACACACGACAATGCAAATGCAATAGGAAAGTTTATTAGCTAACTTAAGTTAGGGTCTTTGCTCTTACCAGGTCAGTGGCTTAAGCAAAAGACCCCGTGCCCCAGTATTCTCACAATTTTATGGAACAATATGGGGAGGGGCAGCACCAGGGCAAGAGGG
>NW_006921706.1:4326606-4327893 GCF_000298275.1 Orycteropus afer afer
TATATATATATATAATTAAGAATGAATGTGAAGACATACTCAAGAGTATACTCATAAGAGGCTTTTTATGTAACATGTAGAGTTCAATTTCATTTTTAATTATTAGTAAGGTAAATTCTAGAAAATTTCATCACCTAATACTTCAAATATTTCTCTGACCTTACAATTGAAAGTCAATCCTGGTCATGCCACTTCTTTTGTAAAATGCTTTATGTCTTCCCTGTACTTGAGGAAATTTATTTTTTAGTATGGTCCTGCATGATCTGGTTCTTGTCTCTCTATTCTTATTCACTCTCATTTCCCCCCTTGCTACTCTCATCCCAGATGCATTGAGTTTCTTGCAATTCATAAACAACCTCACTTATTACATTTACAGATAATGCTTTTATTTCTTTTTCATTGTTCAGAATGGAGGATAATAGCTTCCCCCTGTCTCTTAAGTAAGGGTATGGTGTCATTCTTGCTTTCTTATTTGTTCCAAAGAACACTTTTCATAATTTCCCTAATGCATTTTATGGGTTTAGCTATTTTCCCAATCTTTGAAGTCTTTGAAGGCAACAGGAAAATATCTTTTAAATCCCTATCATTGGGATGAAGCATATAGAATATTCCTCAAATATATTTATTGAATAATGACTAAAGGAATATAAGGGGTGGTAGTCTCTGGCCCACAGTTGAGAGAGTAGAGTTTCTAAATTGTGAAAGCAATTTTGGGAAGTAACTCCTTTGAGACCATATCCACAAATAGAGATCATGAGATAGTAGCTTTTACTGGCAATGAAATTATGAAGTGTTCTATAGGCTATATTTAATATGAATTTCTCTGATATCAACTGCTTCCACAAAAAATAGTTCTGGTATAGTTGTTGAGATTTGTCCAATCAGATTGTATTCTCCTTCAGGCAGCTTTTGGAACAGAAAGGCACAAACCAGCTTCCTTTATCTTATTAGAAATTTCAAGATCTCTCAAACTATGTTTTTGATTGGATATATTTTCCAGTTTTCTCTCTGCAACACTTTTATTTCCCTCCTTCTTTTATTTATAACACATTTAGTGTATCCTTGGATAATAATTTCTCATAATTTTCTTGTTTAGAAAATATATACTAGTGCTTTTTCTTATACCATGAGGCTTAGGTTTCCCAATTACCATTGAGTGCTTTGATATTACATATCCTATCTTAATAGTGTAAAGTGTTTCAATGTCTATTTCCACTTAAAAAGGCCCATTGGGACTCAAGTTACATACGTGCTCTTTCTACATCACACACACACACACACACACAC
>NW_006921706.1:4332005-4339977 GCF_000298275.1 Orycteropus afer afer
TTTTTTTTTAAACCAAAAATGACAAGAAAAGTATTCATAAAAACTAGATTTTCCCCAATGTGCCATTAAATTTGATGAGGCCAATCTTGGAAAATACTTAGGAAAATCTCAGAAGTGTGAACGATTGTTGTTTAGAGGAGTACATTCCTCTAATGCAGCCATAATCTATCAATCTGCCCTCCAACTCTAATTGTTTGGATTTTATTTCTTTCTATAAATGAGGTAATGAGATTCAGAGATTGAAGGGCAGAAATTTAATTGACAATGCAATAAACAGCAGTCTAAAGTAAGCTTTCACAAGATGACACCAGCACTTACTGGAAATTTCAACCATATTCAGAATGAATATAAATGGTTACCTCTTGTAATATTCAATGAAATTTAGTATCCTTTGAGGATTCCTTTCAATCAGTATTAAGCAAAAGATTCTTTTAAAAGAAGTGAAGATTAGCAATTATGTTTTGTGATTTCCCAGTACTGCTCTAACATTTCTCTTGTGGGTTACATGATGTATCTGTATACTTCAGGGTAAATTCACAAAATGTGATACAAACTGGCTATGTTTCATTAGGGCAAACTAAAGCAGATATCTTTATTGGCAAAAAATATTTTAGTTCAACACCTGCACTATTTTGCAGTAGAAAATACTGTCATCTCTGTTGACAAGGGAACTCTAGTTCAGATAATATAATCGTTATACTTTATTTCTAGTTGTTTATAACTTTTCAAAATAACATTAAAAGTTATGAGAGGTTTATAGTAGTAGTACGGTTCAAATTGTGTGTGACAACAAATGCTGTTGTTATGAAAACTCTGCCCAATTAAAAAAACACCATGTTCCAATATATGACACAATGTTATATGAAACAAAATTTCACTGCAATAAATGCTTCGGTAATTTCTTGAGATTGATTAATAGAGGATTTCAACTATAGAAATTATTTTATTGAGGAAGAGAACTAATTTATTTATTTGTATTATTTTTAACTTGGTCAAAATTTCTTAATGTTGTTTATCTTGGTTTTAATATCAGCCTAACTGTAGAGCATAAAAAATACCCATGTGATTGTTGATAGATAGATAGATAGATACGTACATATAGAGAGAGCATAATTTAATATTAAATTCATGTTTATTATATTAATCCTATTGGTATTATATTAATATTATTATGTTAATATTTAGTGTGGGTTTTCAAATTATATGGTTATTTAAATAGAATTCTACTTTAGGGGCCTAGAAGCATATCTGAATATATTTTATTCACAATCATTAAATCACAAGCGTCACTTAAGTTTCAATCTTTGGATCTTTTTATTTTTTTACTTCTATATGCCCTACCTTATTTTGATTTTCAGATTCTTTTTGGGAAGCTCCTCCATCTTTACAGCCAGATGGCACCTTAGTCTTTGGCTTCAGTAGACAACATTTTACTTTGAACTGGAACATTTAAAACGATTAAATGCTGTATGTCATTGCCTCATTGTACTTCAGATTTTCACGCCCATCTAATCTGTAAATGCGACTCATCTGTGAATTTGGCCAGTCTTGTTCAGCAGAGCTCAAATGAAATGTGTTGATGATCTTTGTGCTGGCTTCAGGAATGCCAATAGAACCTTTTTGACTAAGCATAATCTTTCTCCACATTAACATGATTTCCAGAGACCCACAATTATTAATAATTTTTCACATGAAGTCATGTATGTAGCCATAGCTGGTTACTTGGCAAGTTACACTACATACAATTGTATGGTTCTGCTTCCAAAATGTAAACAATCATCAAAACTAGGTGCTAACTTTGGGGAGTATTTATGTAATCTTCAGAGAAAATAACCTAGACAAAACTTCAGGTTTTATCAGTTTAAATATTTTAGAGGCGCCAGCTACTAAAAATGCAATAAACTACAGTAAATGAGTTTAAAAAGTTGCCTTTTAATGTTTAGATTGTAATTGTTTAAATTTAAACACATCAATAAGAATTTAATTTAATGTAAATAGTATTACTTTTCTCCTTCCTCTCAAAATTCTTCTGGCAGTATTTAAGGCAACATTGTATTTAAATACTTCTGCTGGGAACCATAGAATTTCCATTGTATAATATTAGATGGAAATAGTAATTATAATGGAAATCCCATTTGTTTTTGTAATCCAGAACATTTACCATTGTTCCTCAAATAAACATTATTTGGTATTCATCTAGTCAGGATTCTTCATTTGGCTCTATTATGTTAAAATAACAAATTACCTCACCCATAAATCTGCCTCAAAAGCATTTATGTTTAGTTATAATTTGTTAAAAGACTCCTTATTGTTTTCCTGATGTTTTATCATATGCATGTGGGATACTGTTTGAGCAACAATGAAAAACCAACATCACACTCCAGGATCTTGCTGCCTGTAGAATGGTTAACAATAGATAAAACACATTTATTCTTGACAGTCTTTTAAACCTTGTTCTACCTTGGAGAATTACTGTAGCATTATGTACTGTAAGCTTCAATGAAACTACAGAGAAAAGTGTGATTTCCAAAGGCTTATTGTACCAAAATGTATTGTAGATTATTAAAACTGGCAAAGCTTTTTTGTGTGATATTTTGTGTGATCCCTGACAATGAGATAATGCATTATGGAGAAAATCAGTACAGTTACATTGGAGAGGTGTAGCTTGCTGACATGCTTAGTATGTAAAATGTAGAACAATTTAAACTTACTAATTGGGAAGTGGAACCTTGTAGCAGGATTTATAAGGCTGTTATGTAGAACAATTTTCTGGACTGTTTCTCATATGGGTGCTTCTTTTAATTATGTCACCATCTGTGTTCATTGTGGCCACCCAATTAAGTGCATCTGAGTTGGCTTCTTCAATTCTAATATGGTCCTGCTTGCTCACCATCAGAACTGCCACTTGTCCTATACATTGGTCAACCTGATCCCTGGGTATAGAAAAAAACTGCCTGGCATAAAAATAGCCTTCTCAGCCTTTACTCATAACAAAGGAATAGGAAGAGAGGACACACATTGGCAAAGGTCAATGTAAAACTATTATTTCTGTGCATTTGCCAAGAAGAAACACCAAAAGGATTACATTGGCAGTAAGTATGCTTGAAAGTAAAGTTACAGCATGGTGAAGAGGAATATGAATTTTAGTAGAGGAGGGAATTATTTTTAGAAGAGTATCTGTAGCCGACATACTACATTTTTCTTTCATTGTGTGTTGACTAAATTATTTCAAAGGATTAGATAGATAGATAGATAGATAGATAGATATGTAATTTCTATATGCTCACTAAACTGAATTTTGCTTATATCCCAGGCACCTGAATAGATGACATTTCCCGGGATACTTGCCCTTAGAAATGTTTGTGTGACAGAATTCTGGTCATTGGTGTATGTGAGTAGAAGTGACGATTATCACTTTTAGATCTGGCCCATAAACAACAACCAGGTGAGTGGCTATGTTTTCTTTCTTTTCCTCTCGTTTTCCTAAAGGAGAGAATCCAGTAGAAGACACTGAGGCCCTAGAGCATGGCTGAAAGCTAAGAATATCAGAAAAATGTTTATCTATATTTTACTGATGATTCAGACATTCAACAATGTGGATAATAACAAATTATGGATAACACTGCAAGGAATGCAAACTCCAGAATACTTACTTGTGTTCATGCAGAACCTGTTCATAGACCAAGATGCAGTAGTTTGAACAGAACTAGGGGACACTGCATAGCTTAAAACAAGGGAAGGTTTATGTCAGGGTTGTATCTTTTCACTATACATATTAAATCTGTACACTATCAAATAATCTAAGAAGCTAGACAATATGGAGAATATGGACTCAGGTTTCGAGAAAGATTAATTACTAAACTGTGATATACAGATGACACAACCTTGCCTGCTAAAAGTGAAGAGGACTTGAGACACTTACCGAGGAAGATCAAAGATTACAACTTTTAATATGGATCACATCTCAACATAAAGAAAACAAAAATCTTCAAAATTGACCATTAAGCAACACGTTAAATGGAGAAAATACTAAAGTTGTCAGGGATTTCATTTTTCAAAATTGTGATTTGGGTGAAAGTTTGCAGAACTAATTGTTTTTTATTTATCATTTCATACATCTTTTGTTTCATTGATTGCCGTCCCCACAGTTTACCAGCACTATTCCTACTTTATTTCTGTGTTCAATATTTCCCTTTGTCCTTCTTTCCTGTTCCTTCCTATTTTCTGAGTGTTATCCCTGGGCAAATGCTGACCTTTTGATCTCCTATGGCTAATGGTTCCACTGAGTCATATTTCCCTGGTATTTTTGTTTATATTATGGTTTTGTCTATTGTTCAGCTGAAAGCTGAGTCATGGAGGGAGTTCAGTTTCAGGTTTGAAAAATGTCTAAGGGCCATAGTCTTAGGGTTCCACCAGTGTGGTAGTTAAGTTTGTGTGTCAACTTGGCTAGGCCTGGTTGGGTGGCTGGGCAGCTGGATGTAGTTATTCCCCATGGTAAGATAGGTAATTAACTGCATGGTGGAATGTATTGGACCAACTGAATAGCTGCTTTAGGGATATGGTCTGCTTCCCATATATAAGAAGCAACTTTGGGAATGGTCTCTAGCTTATGGTACACTTGACCCCTCCATGTAGCCATGTTGTTGTGCAGCAGCGTGCCATGCTCTGCCGACCTTGGTACTTTCAATGGACTTGAATTAATGGCCTGCTGTGTGGTTTGGTAACATGGGGACTGTGCCTTTTTATTTGTCAACCTTGGGCTTGTCAGCCTCAACAGCCAGCAGTTGTCTGAGTGAAGAAAAGTCTCTAGCTTCAGTGGGCTGGGAGCAGGAGACAGAGCTAAAGCCCAAGTTTGAGGGTCATTCACCCATCCCCTAGAGCCTGGCACTTTGAACTTGGACTTAAAGCCTCGAAGTTGTATGAATAAACTCCTGTTTGTTAAAGCCATGCCATTTGTGGCATATTCCTGTCAGAATGGCAATAGGAAACCAGAACGACCAGTCTCTATGAGATCAATAAGGCTCAGTAGTGGTAGCCTGAGATTATGCAGTTCTAATCTTGGAGTCATGGAGGCTGGGGATCACAAGATTAATTAGTCCTTTGCACTAATTGTTTCCTTTTGTCTTTGATTCTCTTCACTCTTCTTTGCTCTGGACAGTGAGAGACCAATAATTGCACCTCAGATGGCAACTCACAAACTTTTAAGGCCCTAGTCACTCCTCACCAAAGTAGGATGAAGAACATTGTCTTGTGGACTGTATTATGCCAACTGGTCTTAGTGTCCCTGGAGACTATGGTCATGAGCCTCTAAGCCCATGAACTCATCAGGGATTTCATTTTATTTAGATCAACAATCAACATCTATGGAATCAACAATCAGGAAATCAACCAATGTGTTTCATTGGGCAAATTTGCTTTAAAAGATTTCTTTCAAGTGTTAAAAGAAAAGATAACACTTTGAGGACTAAGATGTGCTTGACTCAAGTTTTAGTATTTCCAATCACCTCATATGTGTGTGAAATCTGGACAATTAATAAGTAAGACCAAAGAAGAATTTAATTCATAATTTGAATGATGGTGTTGGCAAAGAATATTGAATATACCATGGGCTGTCAGAAGATGAACAAATTTGTTTTGGAAGAAGTATAGCCAGAATGCTTCTTTGAAGTGAGGATGGCAAGCTCTCATCTCATGCACTTTGGACACATTATCAGGATGGACCAGTATGTGGAGAAGGTTATCATGCTTAGTAAAGCAAAAGGTCAGTGAAAAAGTGGAATACCCTCAATGAGATGGAATAACACAGTAGTCACAACAATGGGCTCCATCATAGCAATTGTTGTGAGAATGGCACGAGATTGGGCAGTATTTCATTTTGTTGTACTTAGATATGTGTACATTATATAGTTGCAAAATTGAAAGATTCCATGAACAAAATATTGAATGATGCAGGAAGCATCAAAAGATGATGGAAGAAATACACAGTCACTGTACCAAAAAGAACTGATCGATCTTCATCCCTTTCAGGAGGTGGCATATGTTCAAGAACCAATGGTATTGAAGGAAGAAGTTGAAGCTGCACAGAAAGAATTGGTGAAGAACAAGGCACCAGAAATTGACAGAATACCAATTGAGATGTTTCAAGAAATGGATGTCCCACTGGAGGCACTCACATGGCTATGTCAAGAGATTTGGAAGACAGCTAACTGGCTAAGTGACTGGAAGAGATCCATATTTGTACCTATTCCAAAGAAAGGTGATACCATAGAACTTGGAAATTATAGAACAATATCATTAATACTGCATGCAAGTAAAATCTTACTGAAGATAATTCAAAATGGTTGCAGCAGTATATTGACAGAAAACTTCTAAAAATATAAGCTGGATTCAGAACAGGATGTGGAACAAAGGATATCATTGCTGATGTCAGATGGATCTTGGCTCAAAGCAAAGAATACCAGAAAGATGTTTGCACATGTTTTATCGACTATGCAAAAGCACTTGATTGTGTGGATCATAAGAAATTGTGGATAACATTGAGAAGAATGAGGAACCTGTACATAAACCAGGAGGCTGTTTTTTGATCAGAACAAGAGAACACTGCATGGTTTAAAATCAACAAGAAAGTGCGTTGGTGTTGTATACTTTCACCATAATTATTCAATCTGTATGCTGAGAAAATAATCAGAGAAACTGAACTGTATGAAGAAGAACATGGCATCAGGATTGGAGGAAGAATCTTTAACAACCTATTTTTCTAAAGTTGCTTTTTCAGCAACTTTTCTTGCTGAAAGTGAGGATGACTTGTAGCACTTACTGATGAAGATTCAAGAATTCAGTCTGCAGTATGGATTACATCTCAATATAAAGAAAACACAAGTCCTCCTAGACTTTTAAGCAGCATCACGGTAAGTGGAGAAAAGATTGAAATTGTCAAAGACTTCACATTGTTTGCTTTTATAATCGATGCCATTTCATGCAAGCAAGATACTTTATCTATTCATCTCTTGATAGACATTTAGGTTGCTTCCACTTTTTGACTATTGTGAATAGTGCTGCAGTGAACGTTGGTGTCTAAGTATTCTCGAGTCTCTGCTTTCAAATTTGTTGGGTATATATCTAGGCCTGGAATTGCTACATCATATAGTACTCCCATTTTTAGTTTTTTGAGGATCAACCACACTGTTTTCCAGAATGGCTATGCCACTTTCATACCCACCAGCAATAAACAATGGCTTTAACCTCCCCCCAGCTTCACCAACATTTCCTTTCTCTTCTTGTCTTTTATACTAGCCAGCATAGTGGAGTGAAATTATACATCATTGTGGTTTTGATTTGCATGTCTTTGATGGCTTATGATGCCAAGCATCTTGTCATGTGTTTGGTGGCCATCTGAATATTATTCTCTTTGGTGAATATCTGTTCAATTCCTTTTCCTATTTTCTGATTGGGCTATTTGTCTTTTCTTGTTGTCACAGTTTTATACATATTTTGGCTATTAGATTCTTGTTGAATATGTTTTCCAAAGATATTCTTCTAGCCATTAGTTTGTCTTTTCACTTTTTTGGTAGTGTTTTCATGAACAAAATTTTTAAATTTTTATGCAGTTCCATTTACTTATTATTGAAAAAAATTCTTCATTGCAACAATAATTCCTTGAAGACAATATGGAATGGAAAAAATAAAGCAATAGTTCATCAGAAAATGTTATATTCCTAATTGAGAAGCAGTTTGGAATGGTACACATGAATGTTTCAATCACCTCAAATATCACATTCAAAACTGTGGGATCTGTGCCTGTTGAAAGAAACTAGCAATCTTTTTGCAAGCAAGCCATCATTTCCTACACATAGTTTAAGATAGAAACTTGTGTCTGGCACTCACAAATTTCTAGTGTCTATGGATTTTATGGGAGCTCTGGTAGCATAGTGCCTAAGGCACTTGACTGCTCACCAGAAGGCTGGCGGTTCAA
>NW_006921706.1:4340672-4366936 GCF_000298275.1 Orycteropus afer afer
TCCTTTTTGCATTTTAAAAATCAAATATGACCTAAATTTTCCTATGAGTCTCAACCTGTTCGGATGCAGAAGTCCTTGTGGTGTTTTGTGTCAAAAAGGAGGATTGATAACCATTTTTAAGAAGCAGAAGACCAGGGAAATAAACATAATATGTAAATAGAGAGAAGAATTAGGCTGTTTTAGGGACTTTGCTGTATTGAAGTAAAAGCTAAGAGAATTGGATTCTTACCTCACATACACACACACACACAAAAAAAACAAACCCACTGACATCAATTCTGACTCATAGTGACCCCCACTGAGTTTCCAAGGCAGTAAATCTTATGGAAATAGATTACCCCATCTTTCTTACATGGAGCAGCTTGTGGGTTTGAACAATGAACCTTCTGGTTATTAGTCAAATGCCTTAGGCATTGCACCACCAGAGCTCCTTACCTCACACAGGAAAGTAATAATTTAAAAATATTTAAAAATTTTAACCTGCTTAGGCTAATTTACAGTAAGAGAGGGAAGACAAAGGAAACTCTCCACTTCTTGCTTCTATTGCTATTGTTAGGTGCTTTCAAGTCACTTTTGACCCATAGGGACCCCATCTTCATGATTGTTGGGTTGTGTGAGTCCATTGTATCAATCTATCTCATTGAAGGTTTTCATTGTCTTCACTGAGCCTCTACTCTACCAAACATGATGTCCTTTTCTATCAATTGGTCTTTCTTAATGAAATGTCCAAAATAGGCAAGCTAAAGTCTCATCATCCTTACTTCTAATGAGTATTCTGGTTGTGTTTCTTCTAAGATTGATCTGGTTGTTATTCTATAAGTCCACACTATATTCACAATTTTTTACTGACATCCTAATTCAAATACATTAATTTTTCTTCTGTCCAGTTTACTAATTTGGCAATTAGGTGCATTTTAATTATATTCTCATTTGTGCAATCAGTTGGCTAATGTGTATTTTCTCTTCTAGGTGGTAAACTCTAGGAGGAATAGTGCAGGTCAATTTTGTTTAAGGTTGATGGAAGGATTCTAAGATGGGAAAGGCTTGAGTATAGGATATGTATTGGGAAAATAATTTAGTAGAAAGGAAGAGTATGAAGACAGAGAAAAATAATGACTTATTAAGCAATACCCTGAAAATATAGGAGAAGAAGGGATTTAGTGCATTAGTAGAGGGACATGAAAAGGAATCTTTTTGTATTTATTTCAAAATTTTAAATTATATTCTTTAGTTTTATTTGGCCTTGATATATATATATATATATATATATGTATATATATATATATATATATTTCCACTATGCTAAAATTTAGACCTCATAATACTGATTGATTATGAGACTGGAAAATCCAATTGGTTAGGCAAAAATATATTTCTGCACATTTCAAAGTAAATTTTGTCCTTTTGCTTATTTTAAAGGTTGTATATGCTTTGAGGGAAGTGTGTTCTTTTTCTTTCTTTCTTTTTTTTTCCCTGAGCCAGGTCAATTCAATATCTTAAAAATCAAGCATATAGTATAATTGCCTTGAGGCTTAATTCTTAATGTCAATGGGATAAATTTAAAGCTTAGAATATCAGTGTTTAAGCCATTTAAAAATGTCATTCTGGGTTACTTCACTTGTTCCACAATTAAGAAACATGTAGTAGGAATGTGTTGTTTATTTTATCATGACATATAACCATTCAGATAAAACCCCACCTTTATCGTCTTCAGCAATGAAATATGATGAGACTATGAATAATATGAAGTTGTGATAATATTTTATACTCATGATATTCATTTTCTTAATGTAATTTATGTACTAATTTATCCATTAACGTTTTGTTTCATGAAACCAAGTGTGATCACCCAGAAAAAATAACTTTAAATTAGACAAAGCAATTTTTATTAAATTGTGCTTTAGGTACAAATTTACAGAGCAGAGTTTGTTTTACATTCAACATTACGTGTATATTTAGTTTCACTCCCCATTTACCATACCCAACCCTAACCCAGTCTCCCACTCCCATGCACCTCATAGTTAAGCACTTCTGTGTGTCCTGCATTTCCTCCATGGAAATGTTGCCTCTCTGGTGCCCCACGGTCCATTGCTTCAAGGGATGCATTTCCATAGCGTATATGTGTGTGTCACCCTGGGTTGAGTGTTCTACGTGTACCTCTAAACAAAGCAATTTTTAATAGTGTAGATATTCAATTTCTTAAATTAACAAACTATTCTTATGAGTACATCAAAGATTGAGCTCTAGTCTGACCCATTTAAAGGAGAAAATCTTATTCTTTCAACTCTCCATAATTTCATATTTGAAAACACATAGTAAGGTTTTTGAGTGGTAGACTCATCTATAGTGTTTTGAAACTGAGCTTATGTAGAGAAAAAGGAGCTCTGGTGGCATAGTACCCAGCAGCACCTCCATGGAAGGAAGATGAGGAAATCTACTTTGGTAAAGGGAGCTCTGGTAGCATAGTGGCTAAGACACTTGCCTGCTAACCAGACGGCTGGCGGTTCAAACCCACCAGCCACTCCTTGGAAGGAAGGTTGGGCAATCCTACTTCCACAGTGATACTGCCTTGGAAACCCAAGGAGGGGTCGCTATGAGTCGGGGCTGACTCAACGGCACATAACAACAACAACAACAACTTTGGTAAAGATTTACCTCCTCAGAAACCCAATGGAGGTTGCAATGAGTTGTAATCAACTCTGTGGTAGTGAGTTTGGTTTTTAAAGAAAGCTCAATTATTTAACATACATAATAGTTATGGTTGAGAGGATGGAGATCACCTTTTAAGTGAAGAGTACTTGTTGAACTTAAACATGTGGGTGGGAATAGTTAGCAAATATTTATCTTAACTAAGTCCTTACCGCATTCTTTTTCCTTTTTTGGTGGTGGTTGTTTTGTTTTTTAAGTTGGCATTTCAAATGACTTGAAACTTCTAAAAATGATATGCTGACAGTCATATATTTGCTTGCAGAAATGATCTCATTGAAAGCGATTTAATTTGATACACAGAGCTCCTCAGAGTAGTCACAAATAGGATCTTTTAGGTTATCAATTTCCTGGTGAAATAATTACAGTAACAGCTTAAGTCTTTTCTTATCCTTTCTTTTAGAAGAAGTAAGCATGTTTTATTGAAGTCATGTACACAGCTGTGATATGAATGGCAATATTTCTCTTACATCTGTGAAGGCTGATTTTTATGACCTTTGCTTGAGCACAATTGAGTTAAACACTCAGGGGACTGTTACTATATTTAAGATAACATGCATAATGAGTGTTATTCAGCTGAGTAAGATATGGCGCCTGCCCAGTGGAGACTCACAATCCAGTGATAGACAGACTCGCATGTAAACAACTCTTGTGTGAGCCTAGCTGTGATTAAGGACACTAAAGAATGCAGTAACAGAGGGCTTCTGTATTTTTTCTCCTGTGTGGACCACTGCCTAAAGCTGACTGTGTTCTTGGCCATTATAACACATGCAGTGTTTTCATTCTCTTATGTCCTGTTTTCTGTGAACCTGATTGAAATCACGAAACTGGTCTTGAATCTTGACTTTATACATTGCTTTCTGAGAAGTTTAAATAACTTCCCTTGGATCTATGTCCTGGCTCTGACTAATTATGCCAAAGCAGTTCAGGAAGAAGAGGCCATATTTACTCCACCAACATGATGGATACAAAGAATCAGGAAAAAAAAATCAAAAACAGGCTGTAAGAAAATATTGCTAATTCTTTTTCCCTCTCAGTTATATATAATCCCTAGAGGAAGACTGTAGATTATCAAGTCATGGATAGATCTTCCATGAGTTAGGTGAAGAGTAAGTCTGTGAAGGGTATTTATCTTCTACCTGCTCTTGTTTCTTTACCATTTAGTCATAGGCTGAATGGAAAATCTCTAAAGAGCTATTATCTCACCACTCTTAGACATAGAAGACTGAGGAGAGCTCACTAGTAGGAAAAGTTTTCTCCTGTTACACAGAATTGTATCTGGCTCAGAAATACTTTCCTCTAGCAAATCCCATAAACTGCTGTCTAAACTTGGAATATCGTTGTATTGAAAGTACATAAGAACTGTAAGACTTCTTTTTCAAAAGGATTTCAAGAAAATTGCAAATTAGATTGAAAGAAAGAAACATACAATTACTAGATTAACATTGTTCTTATAATTGAATAATACAATTTGACTCAATGTTCTGGAAATCAGGATTCAAATAAAGCAAGACATTAGAAAGGAGCAAATACATTAATTATCTAAGGGACCCTCTGCATTTCTGGATATATATTATAATATTTTCAATGTGGAACATTATATAGGAGAAATAGTCCTTCACAAATAATCTTACAGCCAAAAAAAAAAAAAAAAAAAAGCTGTTTTCACCTGGAGTTTTTGGATAAAAGTTTAGAGCAGCAAGCATAATAAAGTGAAAGTGTTCTTGAAACAAAAGTTAAATTATCCAAAACTTGAAATAACTCAGTTATTTTACTTTCCTTTTCTAATAAAGATAAATTATCTGAACATACAATAATGTGTTACTCCTCTTCACCACCACATTGTTTTTGTTGTTTGTTTTTGTCAAGTTGATTCCAACTCATGGCAACCCCATTTGTGCAGAGCAGAACGCTCCATAGGGTTTCCAAGGCTGTGACCTTTTGGAAGCAGGAAACCACCACCATATTCTTAAAAAAATCTCGGCATTTTCCAAAGTATGTCTTGTGTTTCAAAGAGAATTACCCTATTATGGAATTTCTTAAACAATAGATCTACTGCTCTTAAAACTCTATGTCAATGTACTAATGTTTAACGGCCCCCAGCAAGATCAAACTCCAGTTGCTTAAATATAAACCTGCTCTTTTATACACTCTATTTGATTTTGTTCCTTTTCCTGTCTTATTTCTTCATTCCTCCACTAGTGATTCCTGGAATCATATCCCAAATAAGCTAATCGTACTTGAATCCTAGATTTGCTTTTGGCAGAAGCCAACCTAAGGCAATCATTAAAGATAGAATAAATTATGCTTGCCAAAGTATGCCCTATGTAGGGAAGGATATGTGTAATAATATAATTGAGATGGATTTTTCAGAATAAAAATCAATACTAAATAAGATATACACGCAGACCACTCAACCCACATACTCTATGGAAATGTATCCCTTGGAACAATTGACCATGGGGCATCAAAGGGCAACATTTGCATGGAGGAAATGCAGGACAAACAGGAGTGCATAACTCTGAGGGACACGGGGTAGGGGGGTTGGGGAGGTGGGGATTACTGGTCAGTGAAGGGAGGAGACTGGGTTAGGGTTGGGGATGGTAAATGAGAAGTGAAATTAAATGTACATGTAATGTTGAATGTGAAACAAACTCTTAAAAAATTAAAAAAATAAAGGGCTAAAAAGCAAAAAAAATCAACAGGAATTTGCAATATCAATTATTTGAGATTAAATTTTCTATGAACATCAAGTTATTAAATCTTGGCTCTTGTTTTTGCTATTTTATTATGTATCTGGTTTCTTTGTATTCCTCTTCTTTGTTATCTCAGCTCTGGTAAAACTGATCTGCATTGCTCTTACCATTGTTTAGAACAAGGAAGCTGGATGAATTCTGGATACAATGATCAAAGAATAGGATAAAAATTTCAGTTTGAACATCCCTTCTCATACTGCATAATCCCATAAACTAGTCATAGCTAAAGGTAAAAATAGTGATACCATTTTGCAGAAGTGTCAAAAACCCATACTTTTTAAAATAGAGTCATTGTGAGCAACTATGAGACAGTCCAAAGGAAAGCATGGTCCCATAATTCTACCATGTATTACGTCAGCAAAAATAATTTTTCCCAAGCAAATATATTTGGATTTGCCTATGAAGCAAGTCAGTGAAGAGTGGGCATTTTCCTCTATAAGTTCTGGAATGTCTATAAACGGCTTTGCCACTCTCTAACAGGAAGGTATTTCATCACTTGTATTTGACAGATATCTCATCACAAAAGAATACTTTTCAAACTCAGTTGCTTATATTACACAGCCCTGCTTTCAAAAAGAGCAGGGGATTAACCAGGTGTTCCCTAAGATATTGCATAACTGAGGAAAATCTTTGATAGATACACAGCTGCATTGACAAGAAAGCACAAACATCTCAAGAGGATACCAATAGATTGATTTTCTTTAGTCTCTATGACTTGAAAGACATATTTTCATCGAAATCTAGACATGATTTTGATTCTATTGACTAGAAGATAATGCATTTTTCCCGTATTAATATAACTTATATATGCTTTTAAAATTGATGATGTTTAATTATATTCAAGATGAAATAGCATCAGCTAATAAAAGACAGTGATTTGGGGGATATAGTTGAAACCCTATGATTATTCCCTGCGGTGTAGTAAATTACTTAGTGTGGCTTTTCTACCCATAAGTCTTTGTAAACTCTAAGGTGGGAATTGCTATTAGCTACGGAGGAGATCCAGATTTTAAAGTCGCCCACCTGGGTTATTTCTGTTGGGAGTGGCACAATACAATGTTCTGGGAAGTTCCCACTCTCTCTCACGTGCTTAGAGTTCTGATGCTGTGATTGGCTAGTTTGACCACCCTTCCAGGCTCAAAAGGAGGCCTCCTGGAGGCAGAACTCTCTCTTACTGCTGGTGGAGGAAGATGTGCTGCTGAAAGAGACACGCGCCCCTGAAAGAGACACGTGCTGCTGGGAAAGAGACGCGAGAGACATGCATTGCTGAGTGAGACACCGAGGGACCAGCACTGCTGGGAAAAAGACTGTGAGAGACTGTTGGCTGAGGGACGTTGGTCTGGGAGAGAGACTGAGCGTTCTTCCTGAACTTGAGTTGTAGCCTGGTGCTTCCCTAATAAACCCCATAATCTGTGAGTTCTATGTGGCCACTGCAGTGAATTATCGAACCCAGAAGAGAGGTGGTGGGTGCTTTGGGAGGAACGGTTGGTAAAAGGGCTGGAGGGAGGCAGCATGTCTGGCCTTGCAGTAATAGGCCTTGGGTTACTGCTGGTAATCCTGCCTTCCCCTTGTAGGGTTAGAGGAGGTCAGAACATGTGGCCTCCTTGCCGTTTTAGCATTCCCTGAATGGGTATTTAGCCCAGGATTCACTGAATTGAGGATATGAAGTTCACAGTCTGGGGAGATCAAAACAGGTAGGTGTATATGGTAGTTAAATTTGTATGTCAGTTTGGCTAAACCTGGCCAAGTGGCTGGGCAACTGGTGGTAGTTATTCCCCATGATGAGACAGGCAATCAACTCCATGGTGGGATCTGCCACAAGCAGCTGAGTAGCTGCCTTTGGGATGTGGTCTGCTTCCTATATATAAGGAGAAGCCTTAGGGATAATCTCTAGCTATGGCATGCTTGAACTCTGCATGTAGCTGTGTCATTGTTCAGCAGCCCTACCATGCTCTGCCAACCTTGGGACTTTCAATGGACTTAAATTAATGGCCTGCTGTGTGGTTTGGTAACATTTTGTTGTTGTTGTTGTTATGTGCCGTCGAGTCGGCCCTGACTCATAGTGACCCCTCCTTGGATTTCCGAGGCAGTATCACTACAGAAGTAGGATTGCCCAACCTTCCTTCCGAGGAGTGGCTGGTGGGTTTGAACCGCCAGCCTTCTGGTTAGCAGTCAAGTGCTTTAGCCACTATGCTACCAGAGCTCCTTTGGTAACATTGGGACTGTGATTTTTCACTTGTCAACCTTGGGTTTGTCAGCCTCAGCAGCCAGCAGCTGTCTGAATGAAGAAACACCTCTAGCTTCAGTGGGCTGGGAGCAGGAGGCAGAGCTGGACCCCAAGGTTGAGGGGCTTTCACCCACCTCTTAGAGGCTGGCACTTTGAACTTGAATTTAAAGCCTCCAAACTGTGAGAGAATAAATTCCTGTTTGTTAAGGCCTTCCCATTTGTAGTACATATTCTTGTCAGAGCGGCACTGGGTAACCAGAACAGTGAATCAAGAAATAGCACTACAGTGGATAGAGCTTCACACAAAGAGAACTCTGGAGAGGTGAGGAAAATCCTACTTAAGTATTCAGCTGAGTACTGATCTGCACATGTGTTTGAGGAAATTACCTGTGACTGGGGATAAACAACCTTAAAGGCTTGAGACAACAGTGCCCCAAATTCACACAGGGCTTGGGATATTGCCTGATCTTAATAACCAGATTGGAAAACCTTAATATTTACTAGGCTTTGGGAAGAAGTCTCTTCTCAGTAGCCTGAACACAGCATAATCACCCCTAAAATACCTTAAAAGTAAGATCCTAAACTGTTTCCAAGTAATCTGCCTGAATTCAAGAGTAATACTCAAGAATGTTTATAGAAATACAAAAATATACAGCACCCAAGAAAGGTGAAATTCACAATTTCTGGTACCCAACAAAAACTAACAGCTAGGGAAAGAAGTAGGGAAACATGAAACACAATGAGAAGAAAAGTTGATTACTTAAAACTGGTTCAGAATTTACATGTATATTAGAATTAGCAGACCAGAACACTGAAGGAGTTGTTCCAGCAAGACTGACCAGGAATACAGGTGGATGGATGGGCAGACAGGCTGAACTAGTAGGTATGTCTATGAAGCAGGGAGTGTACCCAAGACCATGTATAGGATTGGCAGGCAGTGGTCTTATAAGTTTATTTGTATGATCTGAATTCCCAGGTGTATAGTAGAGCTGACAAGGGGCAAGGTGGTAGTCACTTCTTGGTCACAGCCATCTACCCAGAGGGATTGAGTACTTGAAACTGTGAGCTCAGGAGCATAGTCACAGGGAACATCAAGCTCAATTGGCATAACACACTACACAAAACATTGTTCCACCTCCTACTTTGGCGAGTAGCAACTGGGATCTTAAAAGCTTGCAACCAGCCATCTAGATGCAATGATGGGTCTCTCCATGTCTAGAGCAAAGAAGAATGAAGAAAACCAAAGATTCATGGAAACAATTAGTCCTAGCGACTGGTATACCATGCATTCCACAGCCTATATGACTATGAGATCAGAAGAACTAGATGGTGCCCGGCTACCACTGTCAACCACTCAGAGTGGGTTCTATGTAGGAGATCCTGGATAGGGACGGAGGACAATGTGGAACAAAACTCAAAATCATTAGGAAAAAAAAGGGGGGGACCAGGTTTGCTGGTCTGATAGAACCTGGTGGGACCACTGAGACTATGGCCCTTAGCTGAACTTCAGGTCTGGAATTGAATCCACACCTGTGGCTTCCAGCCAAACAAAAGACAGGCATATGAGTTGAACATTTTACCTGAGGTAGATACACCCCTTGGAGAGAACAATCATGGGAGAAAGAAGGGCTGTTTATGCACAGGGAGACAGCTCAGGGGGCAGGAGTGCATGGAGGGATGGACACAGGGAAGAGGTAACTATTGGGAGGAAGTGGGAGTGGAGCTGTTGCATTGTGGTAAATTTTAGTCAATGTCATGAGACAAAGTATATGTAAACTGCTGTATGGAAAGTGAATTTGGTCTGTAAACTTTCACCCAAATGACAATTAAAAAAAGAAATGACTGACCAGGAAAGAAATACAAAAGTTACAAATTATTAATATTAGCAATAAATGGAATGACAACACTACAAAACCTATAGACATTTGATCACTCTTAATAGTAGTACTCTGACTAGTACTGTGATAAGAGCTCTGGTAACACAGTGACTAAGGCATCTGAGTGCTAACCAGAAGGTTGGTGGTTCAAACCCACCAGCCACTCTACAGAAGCAAGACTGGGCAATCTACTTCCATAAAGATTTACTACCTTGGAAACCCAATAGACTTCATTACAAGTTGGAATCAACTCTATGACAGTGGGTTTGCTTTTATGGTTTAGTTCTCTGATGGTTGATTTTATGTGTCATCTGAGCTAGGTCATGATGCCCAACTTTTTGATCAGTGCTAATCTACATATTATTATAGAGTATATCACCAAAAAAAATAAAATAAAATAATTGCCATTGAGTTGATTTTGACTCATAGTAACCCCATTGGGTTTCTGAGGGTGTAAATCTTTACAGAAAGTGATTCCCCCATCTTCCTTTGCTGGAGTGGCTGGTTGCTTTGAATTGGCAAGCTTTTGGTTAGGCATCAAATATATGCCTTAGGCAATGTACCACCAGAGTTCCTCTAAAGTATGTATATATTGCAGATTGTCCTTCATAATTTCTCGTTATTTGTTGGAATCAACTCAATAGCAATGGATTTTTTAAAATGTATTTATAATTATGGCATCATCATGTGACTATTTCTTCCTTTAAATCCATAAACTTTTTTTTTTTTTTTAATATATGCCTCTTACAATGGCTGTGCCCTCTTATTCAACGTGGAATAATAGTAATCTATCAGACATCCTTCACTCATGTGTCTATTTTGTTCATGAATGAATACATTTAGGCTATGAGTTATACCTACAAATTATTTTCTTCAACTATTTTTATAGATTTACTTTCTCTTCTATTTTAATGCTGAGAGATCCTTGGTGCATAAGAGTCTGTAAAATGTATATAGATCTTCAGGAAATATGATTAAAATATTTTAATTTTACATTGAATTTTGTATCATTTTTAATATGGCATAATGTTCATTTTATTTAGAACTTGTGCTTTACATTTCTTGAGGTGAAATAATCAAGAACCTTAATGCAAATGGAATCCTGAAGTTTCAGTCCTTAAGTGTTTGGATGTTAACTGAAGGGTCAGCTGTTCAAACACTCTAGCCACTCTGTGGGAGAAAGATGTAGCAGTCTGCTTCTGTAAAGATTACAGACTTGGAAACCCAATGGGGGCAGTTCTACTCTGGCCTACGTGGTCACTATGAGCCAGAATTGACTGAAAAGAAATGATAATGGGTTAAATGCAAATAGCTACAAAGTATTGCATGAATTGTCAAATGAAGCACACATTTTTTTAATGATAAAAATCACCATTTAAATTCATGAAATGCAACGGGATGTCATTTACAGTTATCCCGGTGTTTCTGAAATGCAGATGTTCTCTATTTCCATTTTAATCATTACTGTCTTTTAATTGAGTATGTCTATTTTATGTATAAGGGTTAGTAAAATAGCTATTTGGGTTTAGTTTCTTTCTTTTGCTATGAACATTACAAAGCAGCTGTTAAAGGCATATATTTAGAGCCAAAGGGTAATATCACTTATAACCTGAGTAGAGGGGAAGGATAATTGAATCACAAAACCCTTGTGGTGAATCATGTCCTTTGAAACAATGAAAAGAGGAAAACAATGGCAGAAGGGTGTCCACATAGGGAGAACAAAGTCCAACTCTAAACAGAGGTTGCTAAACAAACCAGTCCCTATGCAGTTAGATGGCAAATCACTTAGCAACAATACAAAAATGACAGACTAGCTGGAAATCAAGCACAATAAAAGATGACTCAGACTCACCAACGTTTGCATAATTCAGAGCAATTCTTTCAATTCCACATAGAGTTAGTTCAAAAGAAACTTGATTATATGGATTAGTTCAAGTGACTAAACCTAAAACCCAAACCAAATCAACTGCCATTGAGTCAATTTGAACTCATAGCAACCCTATGGGACAGAGTAGAACTGCCCCATTAAGGTTTTTAAGGCTGTAAATCTTTACGGAAACAGACTGACTCATCTCTCTCCCACAGATCTGCTACTAGGTTCCAATTGCCAAACTTTTGGTTAGCAGCCCAATGCTTTAATCAATGTACCACCAGAGCTCCTTGACAAGTGACTAAAGAGAAATAAATATTTTATGAATTTCAGACATAAAAGCAATAGTAATCAATCTTTAGTAAAAGAACTCAAAACTTTTGAATTAATTCCAACTGGAATGCTTCCTTAATCTTGAGGATCGATAAAGTTCAGCTTGGTTACAGGTGTAAAATTAATGATATATATTACGATTCCTGAAATTTTGCTAAATATTTTTAGTTTTATTGTCCTTTTAAAATCTTATAGTTCAGATCTCTGTCTTTAGTGAAATCTGAAATATGTGAATGTATCTTCCACTACCTCTTCAAGAAAGACTGCTCTGTATAATGTATGTATTTCTCTTGGTGCAACTCCATTGTGCTTTCAGTCTCACATCCATGACACTTCAGTCTGTCAAACCCTCTGTGAGTACATGTGTGCATATATGAAGTATGTTTGAGAGAGAGAGGAAGAAGAAAGAAGAAGAGAGAAGAGGGGAGAAGGGTAGGGTAGAGTAGAGGTGGGGGAGGGGAGGGAACGGAATGGAACGGAAAGGAAGGGAAAGGAAGAGAAGAGAGCAGAACAGGTTATTTAATTTGTGGAGCATAGTGCCTAAGGCACTTGACTGCTAACCAGAAGTCTGGCAGTTCAAACCCACAAGCCACTCCTCAGAAGGAAGGCTGGACAATCTACTTCCATAGTGGTACTGCCTTGGAAACCCAAAGAGGGGTCGCTAGGAGTCGAGTCTGACTTGAGGGCACATAACAACAACAACTGAGCAAAATAAAAATGCAGAGCTCCTGTTAAAAAGTCATTAAAAATTTCAAGAAGATAGAACATTAAACCAAATATAGGGCTCTTCTGAGCACAGAGCTTTATGTGACTGCACAAGTCTCATGCCCGTGAAGCAAGTCCTGAGGACGAGGGGGAGAGAGAGAGAGGGAGAGAGAACATGCAAAGTATGTATCATAAAGACCAATGTCATGATTTAGAAATCAAGAAGGGTAGGGTGTATGACTTAATGAGAAAGATTAAGAAGAACCATTGAGGCTGGATGCTATTTAAGACAAGATCAGTTTGGGAAACACATACATACATACACACAACACTATTGCAGAATGACCAGAGAAGAGTGACATCTAAGGGAGATTTTTTTTTTTTTTTAAATTAATCTCTCTATGGGCTGTGTGTAATACCTCTCCTCTACCTCTGCCTTTCAGTATATTCAGTATATTCTGCTTCCCTAGATTACAGCCTTGGAAATTGTTTTGGGCTCTCCTCTGTCTCATACTCTATCATATAAACATGCCATCCACTTCTCAAAGAATTGGCCAGTGAAAACTTTATGAAAAGCAGTGAAACACTGATATACTACTGGCGAACTTTACAAATAGCCTTGAGACATTGTCCAATACAGTTCCAGAAAAGGAGCTCCTCAGGTCAGAAGACACTCAAAATACAACTGGGAGAGAGCTGCCTCTTCAGAGTACAGCTGACCTTAATGATGTAGAGTAAAGCTTTCTGGACCTCCATTCGCTGATGTGGCATGACTGAAGATGAGAAGAAACAGCTGCAAACATCCATTAGTAATTGGAACATAGAATGTATAAAGTATGAATCTAGGAAAATTGGATCGTCAAAAATGAAATGGAACACACATAAAGATTGATATCCTAGGCATTAGTGAGTTGAAATGGACTGGTTTTGGCCATTTTGAATCTTACCACCATATGATCTACTATGCCAGGAATGACAAACGGAAGAGGAATGATGTACCATTCATCATCACAAAGAATATATCAAGATCTAATCTGAAGTACCATGCTGCCAGTGATAGGATAATATTCATATGCCTATGAGGAAAACCAGTTAATACTACTATTATTTAAATTTATGCACCAACCACCAAAGCCAAAGATGAGGAAATTGAAGATTTTACCAACTTCTGCAGTCTGAAATTGACCAAACATGCAATCAAGATGTGTTAATTATCACTGGTGATTGAAATGCAAAAGTTGGAAACAAAGAAGAACCACTGGTAGTTGGAAAATTTAGTCTTGGTGATAGAAATAACACTGGAGATCACATGATAGAATTTTACAAGACCAATGACTTATTCATTTCAAATATCTTTTTTTCAACAACACAAATTGTGGCTATACAAGTGGACTTCACCAGATAGAGTACACAGGAGTCAGACTGACAACAATTGCAAGAGGCAAAGGAGAAGCTCAGTGTGTTCAGCCAAAACAAGGCCAGGAGCTGATTGCGAAACAGACCATCAACTGCTCATATGCAAGTTCAAATTGAAGCTCAAGATAATTAAAAGAAGTCCATGGCAGCCAAAATATGACCTTGATTATATCCCTCCTAAATTTAGAGACCATCTAAAGAATGCATTGAACATTAATGACCAAAAACCAGAGGAATTGTGGGATGACATCAAGAACATCATCCATGGAGTTCTATTAAGATGATGGAATAGGCCTATACAGACCCTATTCAACAAAAAAAAAGAGGACCCAATTGACACAGATCCAGAAGATAATCCTGGGGCCTGGAGCTTTGAAAGGAAGGATACAGAAGTGAGCTAAACTCCAACTGGTAGAAGAACCTGTGTGAAAACAGTGAAAAAAGGGAGACAAATGGAGCTGTGAACAGTTAGCAATCCTGACTTACTGGACGGAGAGTTTGGATATTTCCAAGTGGTGTTAGGACCTAACAATTTACCTAAAAATCAACCCTCCTCACCAAAGGCTACATGGAAGACTACGCTGGTGGCTGATAAATAAAAAGGGAAATAGCAGAGGGACACAAACTGAGCTGTGGACTTTTGGCCATCCAGAGGGTGCAGTAATTTTGAATGTTTACAAGTGCTTCAACCATTTTAGGATTTAAAGTGACAACATTCTCTGATTCCAGGGAACTAAGGCTCCACTTGCTGTGGACAGCACAGACATACCAGACTGAAGACTGGAAAGGTGTGATATTCTCCTTGTTGCTCTTGTACCCCACACCCTCTTAATGAACAGAGGTGCAGCCGTACCTCACCCCCCCATCTTCTGAGTTGGCAGAAATTCCATCCCACTCTATGTGTTCTGACAGAGCCTGCCCCCCCCCCGATTATTTTTCCTCTTCTTTTTATTTTTATCCTTTCTTCTCAGGTTCTAGTTTTCAGCTTTTTCTCTCTTCCCTCTTCCTGGTTCTGATTTTCTTCTTTCTTGTGGTTCTCCCCATCTTTTGTTTTTCATTTTGCATTTTCCCCTTTTTCTTCTTCATTATTCTCTTTACTCTACCTCTTTTCTCTTATTGCCCCCCTCCCCAGATTTTGTGGTAGCTTTTTTTTTCCTCCTGATTTTCTATTCTCTCACTTTATTCCTTTTCCTCTTTTCTTTTCTTTCTTTCTTTCTTTTTTCTCTTTCTGGTGATTGTTCCTAGGTGTTTATGCTGGGCATGTTTTTTGCCCTCTTGCTTTTACATTTTTGGTGGTTTTTCTATTGTTTTCCTCTAACTGAGTGAGAGACAGCAATTGTGCCCATATGACCCAACCATACCTGCACCTTCTGTAGCACCACTTACTGAATAGAGCCACCACTGCCTTCTGTACCCACTAGCCAATGATACATGACTACCTATATGAGCCTGACTCACCCTTAACTGCTCTTCACAAACAATTAACAGAGATATGTGCAGCCACTCTCATTCTCTATCATACCCACTGGGAGACAGGTGGTGAGTGCATAAGTGCTGCCAACTAATGAATAGAGGAGTACAGTACCCTGATTACTCAGATATACCCAAAAAAAGAAAAAGAAAGAAAGAAAATGAAAACCTTGGGTGAATCACTCCAATATACAATCACCAATTAAATATAAATAGAACAGAGTCATAATGTCTCAGAGACAACAGACCATCACAGCCCACACAAAGAAGCAAGATAAAGCATTAGAAACAAGGGACCAGGATGCAGACCCAGAACACATCCCTGAGGAAGAAGCAGCATTGGAACTACCTGATAAGGAATTTAAAAGAATTATATTTATATACCTTCAACAGACTGAGAGACAGACCAAGAAAAATGCTGACAAAATTAAAGAAAACATAGGCAAAACCCTAGAACAATTTTGGAAGAAAATACAAGAAAAAAGACAAAATAAATGAAAAATTATTAATTATACAAAATGTACAGATAGAAATCCAGAAGATTAATACTAAATTTTCAGAAATAGATAACACATTGAATGGGCAAAGGTAGAGCATTGAATCAATGGAAGACAGAATTAATGAAATTGAAGACAAATACCTGACTACTTCTTTGGAAAGCAATCAATCAGAAAAAAAGACCAAAACAAAATGAAGAAAGCCTAAGATTCATGTGGGATACCATCAAAAGGAATAACCTACATGTAATCAGAATTCCAGAACAAGAAAAGAAAAAGGAAACCACAGAGAAAATTGCCCAAGATTTGTTGGAAGAAAACTCCTATGATATGAGGAAGATGAGAATACATCCATTCAGGAAGTCCAACAAACAAGGTAGACCCAAAAGAAAATCACCTAGACATATCATCATCAAACTCATCAAAATCAAAGACAAAGAAAGAATCCTGAAAGCAGCACAGGGAAAACAAAATTACCTACAAAGGGCAACCAATAAGACTAAGCTACTGATTTCTTAGCAGAAACCATGCAGGCAAAAAGACAATGGGATGATATATATAAAATCGTGAAAGACAAAAATTTCTTACCAGGTATATACCCAAGAAAATTGTCCCTCAAATATGATGGGAAATTAGGAGACTTCCAGATAAGCAGAAATTAAAACAATTTGTTAAAACCAGAACAACCTTACTAGAAATACTTAAGGCAGACCTTTGGACAGAGAACTAATAATAACAAACAACAACTGACCACTAATACAGATGATGACATAACCCAGAAAGCACACAGTTATGGAAGTATCCAAAGTAAAATAAGCTTACAATTTTGTAAACAGGCAACCAGAGACATCAGTTGGCAAATGAGGAGAACTATAAACCAAAAAGAGGGAAAAAATATTATAGTTACAGAACTTCTAAATGGTGAGGAAGTCAAGAGAGTTGCAAGATAGAATGGACTGTTCTAAATTCAGAAAGAAAATTAAAAATCACAGGGTAAACTCAAAGAAAAATCATAAATGTTCACATCACAACAGAAAAGAGAACAAGCACATCCTCCATGATAGACCATATCATAAGCAAGCCTTAATAAATATAAAAACATTGGAAAACTGCAAAGTATCTTCTTAGATCACAATGCTATACAATTAGAAATCAAAATAAAAAGATTAACAGGAAAAGAACAAATTCATGGAAACTGAATAACACCCTCCTTAAAAATGACTGGGTAATAGAAGAAATAAAAACAAGAAATTAGAAAATTCCTTGAATCAAATGAGAATGAAAGCACAATATACCAAAATCTTTGGGACACAGTGAAAGAAGTGATCAGAGGTGAATTTATAGTAGTAAATATACAAATCAAAAAAGAAGAAAGAGCCAAAATCATACAAAGCCAATATTTTCAACCGCTGGGAATAGAGCAGAAACAGAAGCCTGCAGTCACCAGAAGAAAAGAAAAGAAATAAAAACTTGAGCAGAAACAAATGAAACAGAAAATAGAAGGACAATAGAAAAAATTAAAAAGACTAGAAGCTGGTTTTTGAAATGATTAATAAAATTGACAAACCACTGGCAAATTTAACAAAGAGAAATAGGGAGAGAATACAAAAAAGATATGAAATGGATGACATCACAACAGAATCAATTGAAATAAAGACACTATGAGGATACTTTGAAGAACTGTACTCCAACAAATGTGAAAATCTAGAAGAATGGATAGATGTCTAGAAACACACTACTTACCTAAACTAACACAACTGAGGTGGAAAAGTTGAACAGACTCATAACAAAAGAAGAAATTGAACAGGTCATAAAGAAAATTACCAACAAAAAAAGTCCTGGTTCAGAACAGTTTCACCAGAGAATTCTACCAAACATTCAGAGAAGAGCTGACACCAATCATACCCAAACTATTCCAGACTCAGAAAAGGGTGGGATTCTCCCAACTTCATTTTATGAAGAAAGCATAACCTTGATACCAAAACCAGGCAAAGACATCACTCAAAAGGAAAACTACAGATCAATATCCCTCATGAATATAGATGCAAAAATATTCAACAAAATCCTAGCCAATAAACTCCAACAACATATTTTTAAAAATAATACATTATAACGAAGTGGGGTTCATATCACATAGACAAGGATGGTTCAACATTAGAAAAACAATCAACATCATCCACCACATAAATAAAGTAAAAGAAAAGAACTACATGATCATATCAATCGATGCAGAAAAGACATTTCATAAAATCCAACACCCATTCATGATAAAAAAAAAAACTCTCAGCAAAAAAGTGAGAATAGAAGGGACATTCTTCAATAGAACAAAGGGCATACATGCAAAACCAACAGTCAACATTATTCTCATTGAAGAGAGACTGAAACCATTCCCCTTGCGAAAAGGAACCAGACTAGGATGCACTCTATCACCACTTCTATTCAACATTGTATTGGAAGTCCTAGCTAGGGCAGTAAGGCAAGAAAGAGAAATCAAAGGCATCCAAATTGGTAAGAAGGAAGTCAAACTGTCTGTATTTGCTGATGATATAATCCTATACCAACAAAACCCAAGAGACTCAGTAAAAAAATTAGAACTAAATGAGAGATTTAGCAGTGGCAGGATACAAGATCATCATCCAAAAATCAGTTGGATTCCTCTACACCAGCAAAGTGATTGCTGAAAAAGAAATAAGGAAATCAATACCATTTACAATGTTGTTTTTGTTGTTATGTGTCGTTGAGTCATACCTGACTGAGTGACCCCTCCTTGGGTTTCCGAGGCGGTATCACTACACAAGTAGATTGCCCAACCTTCCTTCCAAGGAGTGGCTGGTGGGTTTGAACTGCCAGTCTTCTGGTTAGCAGTCAAGTGCCATAGGCACTACGCTACCAGAGCTCCCAGTGTATTATCCAAATATTTAGAATTTTTTAAGGTGGCTGGCTATGTAAACTTAGATATATTAGGTAAATTGCTTAATCTTTCTCACTTGAATGATCTGTGCCTTATAGATGTATGTGTTCTTATTAATTGAGTAAATTGTAGTTCAAATGTGTATTCAATGTTCCCTTTATTTCTCCCATCCCTTAGTTTGACACCATGGCACTTTTAGTGCTAGTTCCTGAACTTCTAACTGGGTCTTTATTCTTAAGTGTATTTCCTAGTAGCCTGTTCAAAACATAAGTGATTAAAAATTATCACATTCAATAGATGTGCCTATGTTGGTTATTCTGTTTAGTTAACTTTCTTTAAAACACAAAATACTAAGCATTAACAATAGAAAAAATCAACAAAACTGGAAGTTGGTTTTTTGAAAAAATTAATAAAATCGACTAACCACTGGCAAATTTAACAAAGGAAAAGAGGAGAGACTACAAATAACATGAATAATAAACAAAATGGGTGACATCATAACAGAATCAACTGAAATTTTTAAAAGGATAACATCAGGATACTATGAAGAACTGTACTCCAACAAATTTGAAAATCTAGAAGAAATGGATAGATTTCTAGAAGCACACTACTTACTAAACTAACACAGACTGAGGTAGAAAAGTTGCACAGATACATAACAAAAGAAGAAATTGAACAGGTCATAAAAAAATTACCAACATAAAAATTCCTGGCCCAGATGGTATCACTAGAGAATTCTACTAAACGTTCAGAGAGGAACAGACACTAATTCTACTCAAACTATTCTAAAACATAGAAAGAAACAAATTCTCCCCAAATTCATTTTATGAAGTAAGCATTACCTTCATACCAAAACCAGGCAAGAAATATCACTAAAAATGAAAACTGCAGACCAATATGCCTCATGAAAATAGATGCAAAAACTTCAACAAAACCCTAGCCAATAGACTCTGACAACATAGCAAGAAAATAATTCATTATAACTAAAGGGGGTTCATATCAGGCATGCAAGGATGGTTCAACATTAGAAAAACAATCAACATCATCCATCACATAAATACAAGAAAGGAAACGAACCATATGATCATATCAATTGATGCAGAAAAGACATTTCTTAGAATCTGACACACATTCTTGATAAAAACTCTCAGCAAAATAGGAGTAGAAAGGATATTCCTCAACATAATAAAAGGCATATATGCAAAACCAACAGCCAACATTATTCTCAATGGTGAGAGACTGAAACCATTTCCCTTGAAAACAGGAGACAGACAAAGATGCCCTCTATCACCACTTCTATTAAACATTGTATTGGAAGTTTTAGCCAGGGCATTAAGGCACAAAAGGGAAATCAAGGTTGTCCAAATTGGTAAAGAAGAAGTCAAACTATCCCAATTTGGTGTTGATATGATCCCATACCTAGAAAACCCAAGGTCCTCCATCAAAAATCTACTGGAACTAATTGAGAGATTTAGCATAGTGACAGGATAAAAGAGCAACATCCAAAAATCAGTTGTATTCCTCTCCACCAGCAAAGAGGTTACCAAAAAAGAAATAAGGAAATCAATAATCTTTACAATAGCTATCAAAAAAAGAAAATATTCGAGAATAAATCTTACCAGGGACATAAAAGACCTGTACAAAGAAAACTTCTTTCAAAAGACTACTAAAAAGCTACTTCAAGAAACCATAAGAGATCTACATAAATGGAAGAACATACCATGCTCATGGATAGAAAGATTGAACAATGTGAAAATGTCAGTTCTATCCAAGGCAATCTATACATTCAATGCAATCCCAATCCAGATCCCATCAACATTCTTTAAGGATACGGAAAAAACATGCACTAACTTTATATAGAAAAGGAGACCTCAGAGAAGCAATGCATTATTGAAGAAGAACAAAGTAGGAAGTCTCACACTCCCAGATGTCAAAACCTGCTATACAGACACAGTGCTCAAAACTGCCTGGTATTGGTACAACGACAGACACATAGACCAATGGAATTGGATTGAAAACCCAGAAATAGATCCATCAACCTATGGTTAGCTGATTTTTGACAAAGGGCTGAAGTCCATTAAATGGGGAAGAGATTGTTAGTTTAACAAATAGTGTGGGAAAACTGGACTTCCATTTGCAGAGAAATTAAACAAGATCTGTACCTCATACCATGCACAAAAACCAACTCCAGATGCATCAAAGACTTAAATGTGAAACCTAAAAATATAAAGTTCCTCAAGGAAAACCTAGGGGTAAATTTAGGGGTCCTTGGAAGGAAGGTTGGGGAATCTACTTCTGTAGTGATACCACCTCAGAAACCTAAGGAGAGGTCACTATGAGTCGGGTCTAACTCAATGACACGTAACAACAACAACAATATATAACATAAATAGACTATCAGGTATAACCCAAAATGCACAAACAGCAGAAGAGAAACCAGGTGAATGGGACCTTCTAAAAATTAAATTTTTATGTGCTTCCAAAGTCTTCTTCAAAAGAGTACAAAGAGAACCTACAGGTTGGGAAACATATTTGGCAACAACATATCTGACAAGGGACTTAATTCTAAAATTTATGGAAAACTCCAACTCCTCAATAACAAAAAGACAAATAATCCAATTAAAAAAATGGGCAGAAGGTATGAATAGACACTTCCTCAAAGTGGGTATTCAGGCGACCAATAAACATTTGAAGAAATGCTCATGATTATTAGCCATTAGAGTTGCAAATCAAAACAATAATGAGATACTATCTTGCCCCAGCTCTAGTAGCAAAGTTCAACAAGACAGAAAATAACAAATGCTGGCAAGGATGTGGAGCGATTGGGACTCTCATACACTGCTGGTAGGACTGTCAAATGATGCAACCACTGTGGAAAGCAGTACAGTGATTCCTTAAAATGTTGGAATTAGAAATACCATTTGACTCAGCAATTCCATTACTAAGTATATATCCTAAAGAAATGAGAGCCAGGACAAGAACAGATATATGCACACCCATGTTCATTACAGCACTATTTATAATAGCAAAAAGATGGAAACAACCTAGGTGCCCATCAACAGAAGAATGGATAACAAAACTGTGGTACACACACACAATGGAATTCTATGCATCTGTAAAGAATAATGTAGAATCTGAAAAACACTGCATAATGTGGATGAACTTGGAGGCCATTATGCTGAGTGAAATAACTCAATCATAGAAGGACAAATATTAGTTCGTTATTGTAAAAAGTCAAGAAAAGGTTTATATATGGAAGGAAATTTTCTTTATTGGTTACCAGGGATGGGAGGGGAGGGGAGGGAGTGCTCCTAGATAGGTAGAGACAAGTATTGATTTGGGGGAAGGGAAGGGCAATGTACCAAATGTGAGTGAGCAACACAGTGGTATTGAGGAAGAGGAAGACATAGAGAGGTGCATGGGAGGGACAGACAACAAAGATGAACCCTTTTGCACATACAGCACTGTGTTGTCAGTGATGGAAAACATTGACGTACAGGTGGATAGATGGGTAGACAGGCTGAACAATTAGGTATGTCTATGCAGTGTGGAGTGTGCCCATAACCACGTATAGGGTTGGAAGACAATGTTTCTACAAGTTAATTTGTATGTTCTGTAAGAATTTCCAGGTGTATTCACTTCTTGGGCCACAGGGACAAAATTGTATTCACTTCTTGGCCACAGCCAGCTACCAAGAAGCAGTGAGTAGTTTGACCTGTGGGTTCCGGACCATGGTTGCAGGGGACAGCAAGCTCAACTGACACATCATACTACACAAAAACATTTTTACACATCCTACTTTGGCAAGTAGTGCCTGGAATCTTGAAAGTTTTCAAGTGGCCATCTAGATCCAATGATGGGCCTCTTTTCATCCAGAGCAAAGAAGAATGAAGAAAACTAAAGATTCATAGAAGCAATTAGTCCAGGTGACTGGTATACCATATGATCTTCAGCCTATACAACTATGAGAGCAGAACTACATGGTATCTGGCTACCACTTCAACCACTCACAGGAGAGATCTATATAGGAGATTCTGGATAGAGTGGGAAAAAAAAATGTGGAACAAAACTCAAAATCATAAATAAATAAATAAATAAAATAAAAAAAGACCAAGTTTGCTGGTCTGATAGAGCCTGGTGTAATGACTGAGACTACGGCCCCTAGCTGCCCTTCAGGCCTGGAACTGAACCTACTCCTGTGGCTTCCAGACAAAAGGCAGGCATATGAGGTGAACATTTATATTAGGTAGATCCACTCCTTGGAGAGATAAATCATGGGAGAATAGAAGGGCTGTCTATGCACAGGGAGATAGCTCAGGGTACCAGAAATACGTGGGAGGGAAGGACACAGGGAAGAGTTAACTATGGGAAGGATGTGGAAGGGGAGCTGTTGCGCTGTGGGAAATTGCAGTCAATGTCATGAGACAAAGTGTATGTGAGCTTCTGTATGGAAAATGAATTTGCACTGTAAATTTTCACCCAAATCACAATAAAAATTAGAAAAAGAACATTAGGCATTAAACATGGATGTTTTTTCTAAAAGAAAAAGATTAAGATTGTTTTGAGAGTCATTATTTGTTAGACTAGAATTTTAGTTTATTACTTAATTTTTATTAACTAATAATTTATTATCATGGGAACTCTGGTAGCATAGTGTCTAAGGCACTTGACTGCTAATCAGAAGGCTGGCAGTCCAAATCCACCAGCCACTCCTTGGAAGGAAGATGGGGCAATCTACTTCCATAGTGATACTGCTTTGGAAACCCAAGGAGGGGTCGCTCTGAGTCGGGTCTGACTTGATGGCACATAAAAACAACAACAATAATTTATTGCAAAGCACTTTGTTACGTACCAAGAGGAAGATACAAAATCAGATGAGGAGTTTGGTTTCTAGTCAAAGAGACATATCATATGTTGTTATTTGATGTCAAATCAATTAAGACCCATAGAACCCTGTATGGCAGAGCATACGGATTTCAATGATAGCAAATAATGTTAAAAATATAAAGTAGACTTCATATTGTCAAATGATCTTGTCAAACTTAGGAATGCTATGAAAAGAGGTGTTTTCCTAAATCTCTTGGGTGCATTTAAATTACTTTTGGAAGAAAATGAAAATGCCTTAGGCACTACGCCACCAGAGCTTCTATCAATAGATAGACAGACACATTTTAATATATGTCATATTTTAATATATGTCACAATATATATGACATAGCAGAACTGTGCTTAGGGTCTCCTAAGCTATAATTTTTATGGGAGCAAATTGCCAGGTCTTTTCTCCTGTGATGTCACTGAGTGAGTTCCAACAACCAACCTTTTGGTTAGCAGCCAAATGCTTAACAATTGTACTACCAGGGCTCCTTATAAGATACTGTGTATTGCATGTAAATCAGTTCCCACCGTGTCTGACCCACAGTTAGCCTCAATAGCAATCAGCAATTGCTCAACGACCAGCATTTACAGATGAAATGGTTGACAGAAAATTCTTAAACACTTAGCTTTAAGAAAGTCTGTTTCCCTGATTGACACAGAAAACATTTTATCTTAAGAGTTTGGACTACTGAAGAAAAAGTTATCCTAGTTCTGGGCACACTGATGAGTTCTCATTATTTTATGACTTCCTGACTTGACTTTGTACTGTTTTGCCCATCAAAACTAGAAAAAATGGGATGCATTCCATATTTGTTATTGCCAGAACTTCTGTGTTTTGTAGTTCTAGTTGCGATTAATGAATAAAACACTCAGAGTTACAACTAAGCATTGAATAATGTTTAGTGTGAAACCCAGGAGGTTTTATAAACAGGTAAATGTAAATCATTCCAGCAATTTTCCTTCGTGCTCATGCCAATTAATTCCCACCTGAGTATCCACATCTTTGAAGCTATTTTAAACTGATTCAGCATTTCATCTCAAAATTGCAGACACCAAATATTTAGCATTTAAATGTTGCTTTTGGCTGAGATTAGAAATGAGCTAAATGTAACTGCAAATACATTTTGAATAACTGATTTTGATTTTATCTAACTTTACACTGTATTAGTTTTTTAACTGCAGGTAGACACAATTTTTTTTAATTAAAATAAGGGCTTTTTATTATTATTATTATTTTCCCCAAAGTGTGAACAATTAGTAAGGTTTCTGTTCTGAGTTCACTAGCTGTGTCTCTGCATTGAGCCTCTCTTTAAGAGGGCAGAATGCTGATAATTTTGTACCTGTGCTCCTCTTACAGCCTGGTAAAGAGAAATAGTGGTCATGATCCCAAATCGCTTTCTGGTCATTAGGTTACAGAGATTACATCACTCAGAGAGAGTCTTTTCTTAACAAGGAGAAAGAAAGATGACAGGAGTTTACAGTGTCTTCCAGGCATGCAGTGAGGACAATTTTCAATGACTAATTATAGCTTGAGGAAGCAGAAAAAGACTACCAGTGGGGAAAAAAAACCCATCAGAGGAGTTAATTTGGAGGAAGAAAGAGTGCAGTTTGAAAGCGATTTTGTGAATTCTAAGCATAACCACATGCATTTTTCAAAACAATCTCAGTTTTACTGACCTTAGTGATAGGACCTTGGTTATAGAGGAAATAAAATGTTCATTTCATAACTGTGAGGTTTATATTTATAGAAAACGTCTTCAAAAACTCAGTTAGATTCCTTTAGGAAATTGTTGGAGAAATATTTGAAATATTAAAGCCTATGGGGGAGCTTTGGTGGCATACAGCCTAAAGCATTTGACTGCTAACCAGAAGGCTGTTAGTTCAAACTCACCAGCCACTCCTCAGAAGGAAGATTGGGCAATCTACTTCCACAGAGATACTGCCTTGGAAACCCAAGGTGTGGTGGGGGCAGTCACTATGAGTCAAAATCAACTTGACAGCAGTTGGTTGTATAGCCAAAACATAATGTAGCTTAAAACTCACCTCCTAGGAAACAATATTTATAAATAAATTCACTTTTACATATTTTTCTTGATGTTTCTGAAATGATGACATGTTGAGGAAAACTAGATAATGCCACCCCTCTATTTGTGAAGGATTTTCTTAAAATCACTAAAATGGTTTGTTTTTCTTGATCAAATAAGTTTTATAATTTTTTTTTAACTTACAGATTTTAATGATAGCAAATAAGAATATAAAGTGGACTTGATGTTGCCAAATGATCTTGTCAAACTTAGGAATGCTATGAAAAGAGGTGTTTGCCTAAATCTCTTGGGTACATTTAAATTACTTTTGGAAGAAAATTAAAATGCCTTAGGCACTATGCCACCAGAGCACCTATCAATAGATAGATAGACACATTTTAATATATACATATAGTACTATTAGGAGCTCTAGTGGCATAGTGTCTAATGCATTTGACTGCTATCCAGACGAAGGCTGGCGGTTCAAACCCACCAGCCACTCTTTGGAAGGAAGGTTGGGCAATCTACTTTCCTAGTGATACCACCTTGGAAAACCAAGGAGGGGTCTCTATGAGTCCGATCTGACTCAACAGCAGT
>NW_006921706.1:4367131-4368884 GCF_000298275.1 Orycteropus afer afer
TAATATATATATATATATAATATATAATAATTCTAAATCTCTTCAAAAAATTTTTCATTCTGAAATTAAATGATTTTTATCAGTAAATTAGTCATATTGATCTTTTTAAATAACTTACCTAATATACACAAAAATCCTTACTAATGTCAAGGAATCTGTTATCTTTCACCTATAATAATTTAGCAGCCTTCTATCTGGTCTGTGGGCTTAACCTTGAAAGTCAGAGTAATGTTTTCATGTTTGTATGAAATACTACAACCATTAAAAAAAAAAGGAAAGAAAAAAGAAGACTATAGAAAATAATCTGAACACCTGTGGGATTTTAATATAAAAGAAAATGGTAGCACAACAAAATAAAGCAACATAAATGGAAGAACAAATTTGGACAGCGGGAGATTAGTTTGTGGCTGAAGAAACAAGCATCCCATGAGCTGTGGAAATATAGTAGGGCTGGCATGGTGAGTTTCAAAAATGAAAGGGCTCAAAAAAATGGCAAAGAACTTGAGGAAAAACCAGTAAGGATTGTTAAAAAGTGAGTTAAAAGACTAAATTCATATTTAAGGATAATTTGTGTGATAACAGCATAGAGAGTTCAGAGTAAAGCCTGGGAAAATAAGTAACCGTTGAAGAAGTTAAAGTTAGCAGTGTCAAGGCATCTGTCTGAAGTTGTGGCAAAGCTAATTGGAAATAAGATGGGAATAAAATAATATTTAAAATGGGAAAAGGGGTAAATGTTGTCTACTACAACATTGAAATAAAGATCAGGGAAAAGGCAGAAATGACTCTGACGCTATCGCTTTGAAGCCTAAGAGAAGCATGATACCATTTATAATCAGAGAAAAAATGTGGAGAGATGTAGAAAGATGAGTCATGTTGAGGTCATGCTGAGAAGGCCCAATAGCAATGAGGAGCTGAAAGTCAGAGAAGTGGGATTGTCTTAGTGATAATGGATAAAGGAGCAGAGAAAAGTTAGATAGATATAAGATACTATGGTGGTAGTTAAAGTTGTGTGTCAACTTGGCTGGGCCTGGTTGAATAGCTGGGCAGCTGGATGTAGTTATTCCCCATGGTGAGATTGGTAATTAATTCCACAGTGGAGTCTACTGAAGCAGCTGAGGAGCTGCTTAAAGGGTGTGGGCTACTTCCAGTATACAAGAAGCAACTTTGAAGAAGGTCTCCAGCTTTTTGGCACACATGAACCCTGCACTTGTCCAAGTCATTGTTCAGCAGCCTGCCATGCCCTGCTGATCTTGGGACTTCTTCTGGCCTTGAATTAATGGCCTGCTGCATTGTTTGGTAACATCGGGACTGTGCCTTTGTACTTGTCAACCTTGGGCTTGTCAATCTCAGCAGCCAACAGCTGTCTGAGTAAAGACAAGCCTCCAGCTTCAGTGGGCCAGGAGCAGCAGGATGTAGAGCTGAAACCAAAGGTCAAAGGGCTTTCACCCAGCCCCTAGTGCCTGACACTTTGAACTCAGACTTAAAGTCTCCAAACTGTAAGAGAATAAACTCCTGCTTGCTAAAGCCATCCCATTTGTGGTGTATTCCTGTCAGAGAGGTACAAAGTAACCAAAATAACTACACTCAATTGTTTCTTCAACATTGACAAGACAATGTCTAAAGCATATGTTTTTACCAAAATACAAATTGCATAGATTTTTTACTCTATGAAAAATTGTCAATTCTATTTCTCTAACTAATAAATTGGGAGTTCTGGTAGCATAGTGGCTAAGGCACTTGACTGCTAACCAGA
>NW_006921706.1:4368984-4372007 GCF_000298275.1 Orycteropus afer afer
CCTCGGAAGGAAGGTTGGGCAATCCTACTTCCGTAGTGATACTGCCTCAGAAACCCAAGGAGGGGTCACTATGAGTCGGGGCCGACTCGATGGCAAAACAACAACAACAACTAGTAAATTTACATTTATGCATTCAATATAGATTTTAGAAGGCAAACATTTAAACTTTATTAACCTAATCCAGTTTTTGCAATAATGCAGTAGAATTTCATGAATTTCTTTTAAAATAAAAAGTTACATAATGTATCTACAAATTGAAAGACTGCCTCATGGTATCATTTTACCTATAACTTAAAGTGTTGAACAAATTTAGACCTGTGCTGAAGATTTGCCAGTGGAAGGTGGCTGAGGTGACAAGAGATGTTAATTTACTTTTAAATCACATAGATTAAAATTAATATTGTTTTGCCAGCATAGGCCTAAACATGAGAATTCATTTAGGAATATAGCAATTGCAAAGAACTGTAATTTGCACAACATTTCTATTTACCCTTGAATGATAATAAGGCTCATTATCATAATTGATCACATACTAAGGAACAGTGAAGTTAAAAACACAAACAAAAAACCACAACTCTGAGTAGTTAGAGTTTCATAGAAAAGAAATATTAGAAGTATTAGAATTATTACATGTGGGAGAAAGTAACCCTGGGTCAGTACACTGTTTTCTTCAGAAGAGTGTTGTAACTATTAAATAGTTTATATATGAAAAGGAGTTCCTCACTCTTATAGCTTCTCAAGTTATCCAAAATCACAGGGCTCTGGAATAACCATTTCCAAACTTTTTTTTTTTTTGACTCCAAAAAAAGTTTTATTAAACCAAATTTTTTTTATTAAACCAATAATTTTTGGTTTTATTAAACCAAAAGCAAATACGAAATCCAGTATTTAAAACAGACAGCATTCTTGCTTCTGTAGTTAAAGTGGTACTAGGATACAGAGTCTAGTACTTTTGATATTTCTACTTATTTGATCCTAGCAAACCCTGATAAAGCTCAGCCACTCTTATCCTTTCCAATATGAAGCCCATTTTAACACTGAAATATTTCAGAAGTACCAACGTTGGAAAAGTGATACATTTAGTGTCCATTATTTATTTATTGAAGAAATTGTTCAAAACATTCCAGAATTTTTTTAGGCCACAGCTTAGAAACTTCTCATTGCTCTAGCGCAATGCAGTTCAGGTGAATGCTTCTGTAAACAGTAATATTACATTCACTGATTCCCTATCCTTGTAAATATTTGCTACTGTGACAGTTCTTTAATAATAGGCTGAAAAATGAGCTGCCAAAGATACCCAGACCCTAATCCTTGGAACCTGTGAATGTTACCTTAAGTGGCAAAAGGGACTTGAGATGAGAAAATTATTCTATAGTATCCAGGTGGTCCCTAAATATAATCAAAAGAGTCCTTATAAAAGGGAGATAGTGGGTTTTTGACTACAGAGGAGGAGAAGGCAATGTGTTATTGGAAACAAAAGGTTGGAGTGATAGAAGGAAAGGATTATGAGCCAATGAATGTAAGGGGCCTCCAGAAGATAGAAAAAGCAAGGAAATGGATGGTCCCTAGAGCCCACAGAAGGAACCAACCCTGCTGATACTTTAATTTGACCCAGTAACAATGATTTTGGACTTCTGATCTCCAGAATTGAAGAGAATAAATTTGTTTCTGTAAGCCACAAATTTACTGGTAAATTTTTAAAGCAACCACAATAATCAATATTATCATAATCATATAATAATAACACTAATAACAATGCATTGTTTATATAATAAAAGACTAGCTTCCCTACAAAAAATGATGACTATTTCATTGTGTAGTACTCTATAGGTGCCTTGGTAGCAATTGATTGCTACCTGAAAGACTGGTGGTTTAAACCACCAGACACTCCATAGAAGAAAGATGTGCCAGTGCGCTTCTATAAGGATTTCAGTTTGGGAAAGTCTATGGGAGCAATTCCACTCTTTTCTGCAGGGTAGCTATGAGTCAGAATGAACTTGACAACAATGAGTTTATAGTACTTTACAGTGTTTATAGTGTTTTTAATTATCTCATTTGATTCTCAAAATAATTCTGTAAAGTAAGCAGGAAAGATATTATTATACCTATTTTTAATATATTAGGAAATTAAAATTCAGGGAACTTATATGACTTGCATACATTGAAATAAGTTAGTAGATTCTTTGCCTAGTGCTTTCCTCTATCTCAAGTCCTATTTCTCTAGAAATAGCTCAAGAAATCATCTGTAATAGGTTCTATATGGAGTCTCTGAGTGGTGCAAATGGCAGTGTGTTTGGTTGCTAACTAAAAGGTTGGAAGTTTGAGTCAAGCCAGATGTTCCTTAGAAGGATGGTATAGTGATCATCTTTCCAAAAACTGGCCTTTGAAAACCCCCTGAAGCACAGTTCTATTTTGATACACATGGAGTTGCCATAAGTCAGAATGTACTCCACAGCAATTGGCTTTTGGTTACAGGCTATATAAACCATGGTTATTTACAGATAGGCAAAATGTTTCCTAAACCAAGAAAGTAGAAAATTTATCCTGGAGAATTCATGTTTCATAATAGCTTATTGATTGGTAGATGCCAGGTCCTCTTCAGGCAAGAGGAAATTGGAAAGAATATTCATCTGAACTTATCTTATTTATATGATTTAACATGGTGCACAGTGAAACCAAAAATGAGACCATGCATAAAGATTTTAAAAGGTAATGAAATGCAATCTTAATGATTTGGACAGCAGAATGGAAAACTAAATTAAAATGCGTTCTATACATTTTCCTTTTGTTGTTGTTGTTATTAGGTGCAATTGAGCTGATTTTCTACTCACAGTGAACCCACACGACAATGCAGAACTGACCCATTGGGTTTTCTAAGCTGTAAACTTTATGGAAGCAGAGTGCCAGGCTTTTGTCCCCAGAACTGCAGAGTGGGTTGGAACCATCAACCTTTTGGTTAACATCCAAACACTTAACCATTGCACCACCAAGGCCCCTTGTATTTTCATTTTATTTATATATAT
>NW_006921706.1:4374650-4379806 GCF_000298275.1 Orycteropus afer afer
ATTGATACGGTGGCTGCGATGATGGGCTCAAGTATAGCAGGGATTGTGGGGCTGGCGCGGGAACGGGCAGTGTTTCGTTCTGCTGTGCATGGGGTTGCTATGAGTCGGAAATGACTCGACGGCACTTAACAACAACAACAGCATTACCAAGACGTAACCTTTCTCACTTTCCATGGTCAACATCATAATTATTGTAAGGCAAATACCATGGCTGACTGGAGTACATTCCACAGGTAAAGCATACAGTATAAAGTATGTGCTCTAATGTTGCAATTGCTATCAGTCACAAAAATGCAAGTAAATAATAATTTCAAGCTCTTCAGAAGGTTTCTGGAGCAAAATGAATAAGTTTAGGACCTTTTAGAATTTGTTTTTGCCTCAGGTGGGTATGTATAATGAGTAATTCCATACTTCCAAAAGAAGAAGGCAGTACATTAAATAGCCAAAAAATGGTACAACAGCTTAGAGAAAATTTAAAATGAAGGATGAAAGAAACCTTCTGCTTATATTTTATTTTTTTGAAAATAAATAAACTCAGTGGAAATCCTTTTTAACTTTAACCCTTATGTTATTAACAAAAATTCATATATTTTTCTAATTACCTTCACATTATTCAGCCCCACCATAATATAATTGCACTGAAGAAATACTAAAGGAAAAATAAACACATTTGATGGAATATTAAGGGTAAACTCATTTTATCTGCTTCCTTCATGAATAGGTTAAGTTGACTAAGTGATTGATGTTAAACCTTACAACAGCTTTAGATTTCAAATCCTGCATTTTACACCAAAAGAATTTGAGGTAGTTCCTGGTAGTTTGTCACCTAAAAAAAATTCTCAAATCTATTTACTCTCTTCTTTCAAATATCAATAGCATAACCCAGCATTTTCCTCTCCTTTGTAATAATATTCCAGTTGTCTCCTACCCTGTCTTCCAACATCCTACCTTGTTTTCCTTCCCTTTAACTTGTTCACCATATAAAACCAGAATGACTTCCTTGAAGTTTATGTAACATCAAATATCTGGCTACCGAAATGATTTCAGTAGCTTTCTTTTTGTCTTTTGGCTGAAGTCTGAGCTCCTTAATTGGAATCCTGACTGAGTCTCCTCTAAGCTCTTACCTTCCATCCTGCCTCATTGATCTCTGTTTTGCAGATACAAAGTGTTTGCACACCCTCTTCATCCTGCAACACATTCCTCACCCAAGGCTGGTTACTCCTGCAAACATCAACTCCAACATGGCTTCCTACATCAAGTCTTCCTTGGCTTTCTGACTTGTTTTAAAACATACACCACACAAACACACACACACATACAACTTACCTTATCGCAGGCTTCTATAGCATCATGTGCTTTTCTTTCATAGCACTTAGCACAGTTGAAAATTTACACACATTAGTAAGATATAGACTCACCATAGGACTGTAAGCTCCAAAAAAGGGCAGTGTTAGTATCAATTTTATTTCCTCAAAAACCTATCTCGATAGCTAGCAATAAAGTTCCAAAAAAGAGATGAAAAATGTGAAATATATTGGCGATTTGAAAACTAAGTTAGTTTTAGAAATATTTTATTTCAAACATTATTGGACATAAACCCTAGAAGAGAAAGCAAATAAAGGTGATATATTGATGATATACATTAACCTTTTCATGACCGAATTATTTTCAGCTTTGAATTTTTTGTTGATACCATATGTTTTCACTATGGAAAACATGCTGAAATCATGGGAAAAAAGAAATTAAAGTAATGTGGATTTGGATTCAATTATATGGGGCATATATCCCAAGTGGACTCTGGTGGTAGAATTGATAGAGTGAGACCTGTTTCTTCAGATTCATGCAATTATATAGGTCCCCTCCAGGCATAGCACCTACTACATTTGGACAGCAGTTTCCAAGAAACTTTGCTGTTGTTGTTGTTAGGTACTGTTGAGTTGTCTCTGACTCATAACGACCTCATGTACAGCAGAACAAGACACTACCCAGTCCTGTGCCATCCCCATGATCTTTGCTACACCTGAGCCCATCATTGCAGCCACTGTGTCCATCCATCTAGTTGAGGGCCTTCCTCTTTTTCCTTGTCCCTCCACTTTGCCAAGCATGATATCCTTCTCCAGGGAATAGTTCCTCCTTCTTACAACATAATCAAAGTAGTTGAGATGAAGCTTGGCCATTCTCACTTCCAAGGAGCCTTCAAGCTACACTTCTTCCAGGACAGATTTGTTAGTTCTTTTAGCAGTCCATGGTACTTTCAGCATTCTTTTCCAACACCACAACTTAAAAGTATCTACTCTTCTTCAGTCTTCCTTATTCATTGTCCAGCTCTCGTATGCACATGAGATGATTAAAAATAACATAGCTTGTGTCAAGTTCACCTTAGTCTTCAAGGAAACATCTTTGCTCTTCAGTACTTGAAAGAGGTCCTTTGCAGCAGATTTGCCCAATGTTATATGATGTCTGATATCTTGACTGCTGCTTCCATTAGTGTTGATTGTAGAACCAAGTAATATGAAGTCTTTGACAACATCAATCTTTTCTCCACTTATCATGATGCTGTTTATTGGTCCTGTTGTGAGGATTATTATTTTCTTTATATTGAGGTGTAATCCATACTGCAGATTGTAGTCTCTGTTCTTCATCACTAAGTGTTTCAAGTCATCCTCATTTTCAGCCAGCAAAGTTGTGTTGTCTGCATAATGTAGGTTGTTAATGAGTCTTCCTCCAATCCTGATGCAACTTTCTTCTTCATATAGTCCAGCTTCTTGGATTATTTTCTCAGCATACAGATTGAATAAGTGTCGTGAATGGATACAATCCTGGCACACTCCCTTCTTGATTTTAAACCATGCAATGTTCCCTTTTTCTGTTCGAATGACAGTCTTCTGCTCTAGGAACAAGTTCCTCATGAGTACAATCAAGTGTTTGGGAATTCCCATTCTTCTCAATATTATCCATAATTTGTTATGATCCACACAATTGAATGCTTTTTCATAGTCAATAAAACACAAGTAACCATCTTTCTGGCATTCTTTCCTTTCAGCCAAGATCCATCTGACATCAGCAATGATATCCCTCATTCCATGTCCTCTTCTGAATCCAGCTTGCATTTCTGGAAGTTCTCTGTCAATATACTGTGGCAACTGTTTTTGAATTATCTTCAGTAAGATTTTACTTGCATGTGATATTAATATTGTTTGATAATTTCCACATTCTGTGGGATCACTTTTCTTTGGAATGGTTAAAAATATGGATCTTTTCCAGTCAGTTGGCCAGGTAGTTGTCTTCCAAATCTCTTGGCTTAGCCAAGTGAGTGCCTCTAGTGCATCATCTGTTTGTTGAAACATCTCAATGGGTATCCTGTCAATTCCTGGAGCCTTGCTTTTTGCCACTTCCCTCAGTGCAGCTTCAACTTTTTCCTTCAATATCATTGGTTCTTGATCATGTGCCACCTCCTGAAATGGATGAACACCAACCAATTCCTTTTAGTACAGTTATTCTGTGCATTCTTTCCATCTTCTTTTGATGTTTCCTGCATCATTCAATATGTTGCCCATAGAATCTTTCAATATTGCAAATTGAGGCTAAAATTTCCCCTTCAGTACTTTCAGCTTTAGAAATGCTGAGCATGTTCCTCCATTATGGCTTTTCAACTCCATATCTTTGCACATTTTAGTATAATAATTGACTTTGTCTTCTCAAGCTGTTCTTTGAAATCTTCTGTTTACCTATTTTATCTTGTGATTTCTTCCATTTGCTTTAGCTACTTTCCACTCAAGAGCAAGTTTCAGAGTCTCTTTTGAAATCCAATTTGGTCTTTTCCTTCTTTCCTGTCTTTTACTTTTTTTCCTTTTTTAATTTTGCTTTTTTTTCCCCTTTTGGGGGTTTTTTTTTACTTTTTTTCCTTTTTTTTTTTTTTTTAATTGTGATTTGGGTGAAGATTTACAGAGCAAATTCACTTTCCATACAGCAGTTCACATACACTTTGTCTCATGACATTGACCACAGTTTACCACAATGCAACAACTCCCCTCCAACTTCCTCCCCATAGTTACCTCTTCCCAGTGACCATCCCTCCATGCACTCCTGCCCCCTGAGCTGTGTCCCCGTGAATAAGCAGCACTTCTTTCTCCCATGATTGTTCTCTCCAAGGAGTGTGTCTACCTGAGGTAAGTGTTCAACTCATATGTGTGCCTTTTGTCTGGCTGGAAACCACAGGTGTGGGTTCAATTACAGACCTGAAGGGCAGCTAGGGACCATAGTCTCAGTGGTTTCACCATGCTCTATCAGACCAGCAAACCTGGTCCCCCCCGTTTTTTTTCTCCAAATGATTTTGAGTTTTGTTTCACATTGTTCTCCCTCTCTATCAATGATTTCCTACATAGATCCCCTTCTAAGTGGATGACAGTGGTATCTGGGCACCATCTAGTTCTTCTGGTCCCATAGTCATATAGGCTGCAGATGGAATGGTGTCCCAGTTGCTAGGACTAATTGTTTCCATGAATTTTGTTTTCTTCATTCTTCTTTGCTCTGGATGAGGAGAGACCCATTGTTGCATCTAGATGGCAGCTTGCTAGCTTTTAAGATCCCAGTCACTACTCGCCAAAGTAGGAGGTGGAACAATGTTTTGTATAGTATGTTATGCTGATTGAGCTTGATGTGCCCTGTGACTATGGTCCCAAGCCTGCAGGTTCAACTTGGTCCCTCTTGGTGGCTAGCTCTGACCAAGCAGTGTCCACAACCTTGCCCCTTGTCACCTTGACTATACACTTGGGAATTCTGATCATTCACATAAACTTATAGGACCATTGTCTGCCAACCCTATATATGTTCTTGGATACACTGCCCCATTTCATAGACATATTTAATAGGTCAGCCTGTCCACCCATCTATCCACCCATTTCCCATGTTTGCCTTCACTGACAATGCAATACTGTATGTGCAAAAGGGTTCATCCTTGTTGTCTGTACCTCCCATGTACCTCTCTATGTCTTTCTCTTCTTCAATGCTACTATATTGGTCACTCACATTTGGTATATTGCCCTTCTCTTCACCCAAATCAATACTTATCTCTATCTATCTAACAGTGTTTCCTCCCCTCTCCTCCCACCCCTGGTAACCAACAAAGAAAATTTCCTTCTATAGATAAACCTTTC
>NW_006921706.1:4385382-4389130 GCF_000298275.1 Orycteropus afer afer
GGACTGTTGTTGTCTCCCACTCAGTTAGACACAAATTACAATTAAATAACCATCAAAAAACTAAAAGCCTGTGGATGGAAAACACACCATGCAGTCACACAGGAATAGTAGCCAAAAAAAGAAAAAAGGGAAAAAGAAGAAGAAAAAGCAAGAAAACCTGCAATATCTGGGGATAGGGCACTAAGAGAAAAAAGGTAGAGAAGGAAGATAATGAAGAAAACAATGGGAAAAATGCAAAAATAAAAACAAAGAATGGGGTTAACCATGAGAAAAAAGGGGGAAAAATAGTGAAAAAGAATTAAATAATAATAATAAAAAAATCCAACCTGGAACAGGGAAAAGAAAAAAAAGCTGAAAACTAGGACCTGGGAGGGGAAGAATAAGAATAGTAAAAAAGGACAAAAGTATTAATAATAATAGTTGTTTTAAAACAGACAAATACAAGCAAATGAATCACCAGAAAAAAGAAATTGAAAAAGATTAAAAAAAAAATTCAGTGGAGGACAGGGCAGGGCACCCAGGCTCCATCTGAGCACACAAACTGTGATGGAGTTCCTGTGATCCCAGAAGGTAGGTGGGAGTGGGGTTGGCCACACCTCCATTTACCAAGCAGGTGTGGGGTATAAGAGTAATAATATGAATGTCGCACCTTTTCAGTCTTGCAGGTCTGGAGTGCCTTTGGGGTTGCTGGAAAGCAGAACCTCTTCTTAAGCCTCTGGAATCTCGGAGAATGCTGTCTCTTTAAATATCCAAAATGGTCAAGCCACTTGTAACATTCAAAATGGCGGCATCCTTCGGACCGGAAAAAGTTCACAGCTCAGCCCGCCTTTCTCTTCACCTTCTCTGTTCATTCCCCAGCCACCAGAGCAATCCTTCATGCAGTTCCTGGCTAGCAGGGATGATTCTTTATGTTAATTCTTAGGACCTACCACCACTCAGGAATCTCCAAGCTGTCTGTACCGTGCCTTCAGGATCGCTCAGGATCGCTGTCAGACTGCACCTCTGTCTGTCTCCTTTTCTGGTATTTTCATGCAAATTCTTCTGCTAGTTGGGCTTTAGTCCACTTCTATATCCTTCCCTTCAAGGCTCAGGGGTCCAGGATTATCTTCTGTGTCTGTGTTCATGGGTTTCCTTTTTCTTCATTGAAGAGGGTCTGTGTAGTCTTTCTGTCTAGTCTGCCATCTTACCTGCTCTTTCCTGTCTTTTTAATGACCATTTGCTTTCTTCATGGATGATGTTCTTGATGTCATCCTACAATTCCTCTGTTTTTCAGTCATTGGTGTTCAATGAATCAAATATATTCTTTAAATGGTCTCTAAATTCAGGAGGGATATAATCAAGGTCACATTTTGGCTCTCGTGGACTTGTTTTAATTGTCTTCAACTTCAACTTGAATTTGTAAATGAGCATTTGATGGTCTATTCCACAATCAGCTTCTGACCTTGTTTTGGGCGAAGATCTTGAGCTTCTCCATCGTCTCTTGCTGTGGATGTAGTTAACCTTATTCCTGTGTACTCCATCTGGTGAAGTTCACATATATAGCTGCCATTTGTGTTGTTGAAAAAAAGTTTTTGCAATGAATAAGTCATTGGTCTTGCAATATTCTATCATGCAATCACCAGCTTTATTTTTCTCTCTAAGGACAAATTTTCCAACTACTGATGACTCTTTGTTTCCAACTTTTACATTCCAATCACCAGTGATAATCAACACATCTTGATTTCATGTTCGGTCAATTTCAGGCTGCAGAAGTTCATAAAAATCTTCAATTTCCTCATCTTTGGCTTTTTTGCTTGGTGCGTAAATTTGAATAATAGTAATTTTAACAGGCTTTCCTTGTAGGGCTATGGGTATTACTCTATCATTGACAGCATTGTACTTCAGGATAGATCTTGGAACATTCTTTACAATGATGAAATGCCATGACATTCCTCTTCAGTTTGTCATTTTTGGCATAGTAGATCGTATGCTTATCTGATTCAAAATGGCCAAAACCAGTCTATTTCAGCTCATTAATGCCTAGGATATCAATCTTCATGTGCTCCATTTCATTTTTGCCAACTTCCAATTTTCCTAGATTCATACTATGTATGTTCCATGTTCTGATTATCAATGGATGTTTGCAGCTGTTTCCTCTCATATTGAGGTGTGGCCCTTCAGCAAATGGAGGCCATGAAAGCTCTACTTTATCCATATTATTAAAGTAGACTCTACTCTGGTGAGGTGGCTCTTTCCCAGTCATATTTTTAATGCCTTCTGATCTGAGAGGCCACCTTCTGACACTGTATTATACAGTGTTTCAGGACTATTCATAAAATTTTCCAGCAATATATCAGACAATGTTTCACTACTATTCATAAGGTTTTCACTGGCCAATTCTTTAAGAAGTGGATGGCCTCTTCCATCTTCTGAGTCTGTCTCAGTCTGGAAGCTCCACCAAAACCGGTTCACCATGAACATCCCTACTGGCACAGCCTCCAGCCTCACAGCAACATGCAAGCCACCACAGTACAGCAAAACAACAGACAAGTTTGTTTCCCTTATCTGTTCCAATTACTCCACTCATTTCCCAGGCTTTCCACTACCTGTTCCTGCCAGCCCTGTCTGGCACTGCTCCCTGCCACCTGGGTGCTGTCCCTCACCCTCCTTGCCTGTTCTGGCCACTGGAAACTTTAGAGGCTGAAAATGGCAGGTGATATATGTCCCATAGGTCATGAAAGCATTAAGTTGGATTTTATAAAATGTATGTAAAATAAATACACCAAATAAAAAAAAAAAGATATATATTTTGGAAATCATAAAATATTTTGGTAAAATATTTGGCTATAGTAGCCAAATAAAATTGAAATTTAAATACAATAATAGACACAAATTTGTTTTAGGGGATTTTGCATGAAAATTTCTAGTCACAAATAAGTCTTGGCTTTTTATTTCTCACTTTTGTTTTGGCTAGTTGAACAGAGGTAAAACCAGCTGTACAAAGGTAGGCAGCTTCAACAATGACAGCTACTCATTGTATTCACTAGATGCTCATCATATAAAATGTAGCAGAAATCTAGATGAGAGTACAAAGATTTTTTTTTTCCTGAGTTGAATCACTAACAAATCTATAGTTGCTTAAATCTCCTGATTGATGAAAACATTTAAGATGTATAGAAGACTGGGATCCTCAACTACTGGGCTCCTTCCTCAGCCAGCTTAATATATTTTCCTGTTAAAAATAATTTTTCAAATATATCTTAAAATATAAATAGAGTGATGATATTCCTTAAAATTCTCAGTTATGTCAGTTGCATTTGTTTCAGATATTGACTTAAATTTTCAAGACAACATTTATTCTGTTTGTCAAGTTCAATTCAAAATCTATTCACTAACTCATTATCTGCTATAGTGTATGCTTTAACAGTAGAATTCCCCACTGCCAAATTGAGCCTTTCAGCTCATTAAATAAATAAATAAATATCCAACTGGTTTCAAGCATACTGCATGGAAATGTTTGAGAGAGATGGTGTGTTTTGAAAAATTACCCAAGTGGAGTTTATGTATCAGCAAAAATAATAAGTTCGTCTCATATGACATAGTCAAGTGATCATCTTGATTCTAGATTGTTATAAATGCTTCTGAAATAATCTGCTATTTAATAAGGTTGTTAATAAATTTGACAATTTTGTGACATATCCTAAAATTGTTTTTGAAAGATGCTGGCTTCTATAATTTCTTTGCAACATGTGGTGCTGACTTGAACACA
>NW_006921706.1:4389995-4393258 GCF_000298275.1 Orycteropus afer afer
CTCTGTGATCTTCATTCCTAATAGAGTATGAGAATTTCCAGAAGGGAATCTGTAGTATTATATACTAAGTCACAGCTCCCAATAGTCATTTCTCTTTTAGGTACCTTCCTGATTCTCTGAAGCTCTCCAGAGAACTTAGAGCTCAGAGACCTGCTTATAAAGCATTTACTCTTGCTCCCATGATTTCTTTTTTATTTTTCCTTCCTGTCTGGTGTAATCAATTTTTTTAAGTCTAGGAAGATAAATCCTTGCTTATTATGTCCCAGGCTTCCCCTGGGACATAATCTAAGTTTTATCAGGGCTACATTTTTTGAAATATCCATCTTTTCAGTCAATAAGTAACATATTGCACAGAAACGTCGGAAGAGATGGTGTGTTGAGATATGCAATAGCAACAAATATTGGTGAAAAAGCTTTTCAAATATATCTTAAAATATTATAAATACATATAAATTATAAATCTGAATACCTGCTAAATGCTGACTACTCTTCTCTGTGTTGTTAGAATAAATAAAAAGATAAAGTATCTGCCAACATGGAACTTGTGGAAGGAAAAGAAAATGAACACTTTAACAAATATATGTTTGCTATATTATCTGGCACTGCTAAATGTTGTGTAGATAAATAAAGTAATATAAATAAATATGGGGACAAGCCATATAAAAAGTGGTGTTTAGGTTGATACGTAAATGAATAAAGCCCTTGGAAATATTGGAAAGAAGAAAAAAATCAGTGGAATAGCACTAAATTAGGCTGGATTTGACTAATTTTAAGATTAGCAAGAAGGTAGTTGGAGCTGATAGGGAAGGGAAAAGAATGGTCATAAACACTAAAGTAATCATGCAGCCTTTTTCTCCTCTTCTTCCTTCTCTTCCTAAGTCAAGACGGAGGAAGAGAAAAACAGAATAAAAACAGACAGAAAAAGGAATATGAAGTAATATGCCAAATGTTTTCTAGGCAAGTGAAGATTCCACATATTATCAGACTTTGAACAAATCTATCAGTCCTGTTGTATGATCATTCTTGGAATTATTTCCTTTTTAATTTATCTGACAATGGTGCTAATTGTATTTTCTTCCAAGCTGATCTATATCACATACTTGCTGAAATGTTAGCCATCCAGGATTTAAGCACCTTTTTTCTTAATTGTATCTGCTTCTTCAAATATGATGAGCTTAGCTTACTTTATCTGCTACTTAAACTTTATTAGTAATATTAAACCATTCACAATAAGCTAAAGGAAGGTAACCATCTCCTTGTTCAATCATAGCTGAGGAAATGACACTGGAACAGATCTGAATTTTTAAATTTGGGTGAACAGGAGGAATAACCAAAATGGGAAAAATTAACAGGTTGCAATCATGCTAAAAACTTAATCTCCCTCTTAGGGCAGTTATGCATTTCATAACAACAAATCTCCTGGCCACAGAGTGGAAGACAGTGATGCCAGGCTCAAAGATGGTGGACTACAGCACAGCTTTGAATGAGTTTTGCTCTCCAAAGTTTCACCAATAATCTAATTTCCCTCATCAGGCTCCTGAAAAAGCTCATTACACTTTCAAGTCTCCCATTCCGGGTCTTTGAACTGTTATTTTTCTGTTCCAGTTATCACCAAATTTTAAAAATTCAGGTGTTTTGTGGTTTTGCTTCATTGGCCATGACAGAACTGATTCCAATCAGTTTGAAAAATTAGTTTTTCATTCTATGTTTCAAAATGCTATGTAAGTTTGAGGGACCCCCACACTAATGGGGAAATGTATGCAACATAAAATTCTTTGAGAGTTTTGACACCTTTTACCTTCATGTATGTAAAACACAAAAGAAATCTGTTATTATATATTCTTATCTTTAATGAATTCATAGGAACATTTTCAGGTTGCACATAGTTCTACGTACTACTGTTAGTGTGGTGGATATTAGCTGACAAAACAGGCATCAAGATTATAGTAAAAATTGTCCTTTGATCTTAAGCTTATTTAATTATATCAGATTCATTACCAAAGTTTCTTTTTAAATTTCTTTCTTTAATAGGTGATAGAATTCTACTTTGAAGAATAATTATTGTACCTCACTTGAAAACAAATAGTGTCTGTATGTATAAATTTAGATAGAATGTTTATAAAAAAACATAAAATTTACATACCAAAGTAAAATACCAAGTAAAATAAGCTTTGAAACTACTTAAAACACATAATATAGAATTATCAGGACTTGTTCGCTTATTACTCTGTAACTCTCAAGTGTATGCAAAAAGATTTGCTTGTCATTTAATTAACCCAATTTCATGACTGCCATAAAAGAATATTGGCTTAGAATGTGGATCACGAAACGTGCCCAGATCTAAATTCAAAGAATGACTGAAACCAATAATTTGGAAAAGTAAATAGATGTTGACAAAAATAGTATTCTCAAAAGCTTTTTTTCAGTGTCCATTCCATGGCATTGAGGAGGCAATAACAAGGCCCCATTCAGTGTTGGTAGAGATGGTGTGAGGAGCCTGGACTTCCATACCTCCCTGGTAGGGACAAGACCATCTCCCTGCTTGAGTGATGTAGGAGAGTGTTTGGCCTTTTACTACCAATCAATATTAACAAAGCCAACCCTCCCCAACCATGGTTTCAGTGGAGGTCACATGTTGTTGTTGTGTTGTTATGTGTTGTTGTGTTGTTATGTGTCATTGAGTCGGACCTGACTCATAGCGACCCCTCCTTGGGTTTTCAAGGCAATATCACTACAGAGGTAGATTGCCTAACCTTCCTTCCGAAGAGTGGCTGGTGGGTTTGAACCACCAGCCTTCTGGTTAGCAGTCAAGTGCCTTAGGCACTACACTACCAGAGCTCCTGGAGGCCACATGGGAAGCAGTAAAGAGGCTTTCCAACACCTCCCAGCTGGTGAAATAGCAGTAGAAGCATAGTAGAGAGTTAGAATGACCACTCCTGCCCAGCAATAATGAGGAATATCTTCTTGGATGTCAGTGGAAGATGAGTGGGGAACTTGGAATTAATTATATTTCTAAATATTAGCAATAGATACATGGGCACCAGAAAGCAAATACAATGCCACTTAGAATTGCTAAAGAAAATATATGAAAATAACAAAACATGTTTGGACTTTGTATGCTAAATTTTGCAAAACACTGAAAAATAAATCAATGATCAAATAAATTGAGGCACATACTGTTTTCTTTTTCTTCTTTTAAACTTTTAGTTGTGATTTGGGTGAACGTTTATGGAGCAAATTCATTTTCCATTCAGAAATTCATA
>NW_006921706.1:4394829-4396824 GCF_000298275.1 Orycteropus afer afer
TGGGGATTTTTGTTTTCTTTATGTTGAGATGTAATTCATATTGAAGGCTGTAGTTTTTGATGTTCATCAGTACGTGCTTGAAATCATCTTCACTTTCAGCAAACAAGGTTGTGTCATCTGAATATCACATGTTGTTAATGAGTCTTCTTCCTATCCTAATGCTGTCTTCATATAGCCCAGCTTTTTGGATTATTTGCTCAGGATACAGATTGAATAAGTGTAGTGAAAAGATACATCCCTGAAACACAACTTTTCCTATTGTGTTGAGTTTTTATCAGGAATGGGTGTTGAATTTTATCAATTGCCCCACCTGCTTTTTTTTTTTAATGACCATGTGGTTCTTTTTCTTTGTTTTATTTATGTCATGCATGAGATTGATTTTCTTTTTCCCCCTAAGCTTGAATGATCCTTGCATACCTGGCATGGTGGAGCTAACTTGGTCATGGTATATTATTTTTTTTTGCTACAGTTTTAGATTCTATTGGCTAGGACTTTAAGTTCATGAGGGATATCGTCTGTAATTTTTATTTTTAGTGGTGCCTTTCCCTGATTTTGGTATGGGGGTTATGCTTCCTTCACAAAATGAATCTGGGAGTATACCATCCTTTTCTGTGTTCTGGAATAGTTTGAGTAAGATTGGTGGCAACTCTTCTCTGAGTGCTTGATAGAATTCTCCAGTGAAGCAGTCTGGGCTGGGACTGTTATTTTATTGATAGTAGGGTTTTTTTTTTTCCCCTCATGAACTGTTCAATTTTTCTTTTGTTAAGGGTCTGTTCAAATGTTTTACCACAGTCTCTTTTACTTTTGGTAAGAAGTATGTTTCTAGAAATCTGTTCATTTTCTAGCTTTTCAAGTTTGCTGACATACAGTTCGTCATAGTATTCTGATGTTATCTTTATTTCAGTTTGTTCTGTTGTAACATTACCCACTGAATTTCTTACTCATGTTATTTGCATCTTTGTTAAATGTGCCAGTGGTTTGCCCATTTTATTAATCTTTTCAAAGAACCAATTTCTAATCTTATTGATTCTATTTTTTTATTTTCTGTTTCATTTATTTCTACTGTCAAATAAATAAATAAATAAAACCAAACTCACTGCTATTGAGTTAATTCTGACTCAAAGTGACCCCTATTGTGTTTCTGAGGCAGTAAATCTTTATGGAAATAGAGTGCCCCATCTTCCTTCCACAGAAGGGCTGGTAGGTTTGAACCACCAACCTTCTGGTTAGCAGTCATATGCCTTAGACACTTCACCACCAGAGAGCTCTGTTTCTATACTATGCTTTGTTACTTCTTTTCTTCTGGTGCCTGTAGGGTTTTTTTTCTGCTCTGTTTCTAATTGTTTGAGACATTGGGTAAAGGTGTTGATTTTAGGTCTTTCTTTTACTTTTATGTGTACATTTATTGCTATAAATTTTCCTCTGATCACTGCTTTCACTCTGTCCCAAAAATTTTGGTATGTTGTGTTTTCTTTCTTGTTTGATTTTAAGGATTTTTTAATTAATTAGTTATTTTATTTTATTTATTTCTTCTCTGACTCAGTAGTTTTTAGGCAGGTGTTATTTAGTTTCAATGTGCTTGCTTTTTCTCCTTGGTCTTCCTGTTGTTGATTTCTAATTTTATAGCAGTGTGACCTGAAAGGATGCTTTGCCTTATTTCAATGTTTGTAAAATTATTGAGCCTTGTTTTGTAGCCTAACATGTCATACATTCTTGAGAAAGTCCTATGTGCACTGAAAAAGAATGTGTATTGTGCTGTTATGGAGTGAAGTGCTCTATATATGTCTATAAGGTCTAGGTGGTTGATTGGTCTGTAATTCTTCTGTGTCTTTGTTGAATTTCTTTCTGGGTGTTCTAGCCTTCATTGAAAATGGTATATTAAAGTCTCCTCCTACTACTGTAAAGTTGTTTATTTCTTTTTTCTATTCTGTTAAAGTTTGACTTATTTATTGTGGGACTCATTCATTGGGTGTATAGATATTTATTATGAGTATG
>NW_006921706.1:4397614-4398747 GCF_000298275.1 Orycteropus afer afer
CATAGTTGATTCCACCATGGAGTTGATTACCAGTCTCATCATGGGGAATACTACATCCAGCTGCCAGCCACTCAACCAGGCCTAGCCAAGCTGACACACAAACATAACCACCACAACATTCAATGTAATAATCTACAAGTAAGAATTTATTGCTGTCATTTTGTTATGTGTTATTTGTGGTGTTGCTGATTTATTTGTTCTATATAATTTTCTGGGCTAAGCTCTTTTTGTTAATTTTATCATTCTCTTAGTTGCTATGTTTTAGTGTTTGTTAAATATCTGCGCCTTTCTTCTTTTTTTATTTTTATGAGAATGTTTGTTAATTTTCTTTGAGGTTACCCTGTGCTTTATTATTTTATTCTCAAGTTTAAAACATTCTGTTCTATCTTGAAATGTCATTGACATCCTTTCCATTTGGAAATTCAGTATCTATGTTGTTTATTTCCTCTTTATAAACTGATGCTGCCCTTTCTCTGTTTATAGTCTTGTAAGTTTATTTTATGTTGGATACTTATATATCTGTGTGGATTTCTGGGTTATGTTGTTATGTGTGTTAATCACACATTGTTGTCTGCTGTTATTGGTTATTTCTCTGAAGGGCTCCCTTTAGGATTAAGTTTGGACTGGTTTTTAAAAATTTCCTTATTTTCCATTTGTCTAGAGATGTCCTGATTTCACTAGCATTTTTGAGAGGCAATTCTTTTAGGTATATAATTATTGATTGGCAATTTTTTCTCTTTCAGGGTTTTATATGTATCATCTTGTTACCTTCTTGACCACATGACTTCTGCTGAAAAATCAGAGTTAGTCTTACTGGTTGTCAATCTAGGTAATTTTTTTGTTTTTCCAATGTTGCTTTTAGGATTCTTTCTTTGTCTTTTGCTTTGGAAAGTTTGATTATGATATGTCTTCGTTTTTCTTTTGGGATCTATCCTATTTGGAGTACATTGAACTTTTTGAATGTATATCTTCTCATCTTTCATCATATTATTCCAACAAATCTTTGACAATTTTCTCTGTTGTTGTATCTGTCTCTTCCTGTTCTGGAACTCCAATCACATGTAAGTTACTCTTCTTGATGGTGTCAGACATAAACCTTAGGCTTTCTTAATTTCTTTGATTTTTTTTTTTTT
>NW_006921706.1:4400057-4402691 GCF_000298275.1 Orycteropus afer afer
TATGTCAATTCCCTTAAACTGACATGTAGGTTTAGTGTAATTCTTATCAAAATTCCAGCAAGAATTTTCATAGATATAGACAGGATTATGCTAAAATTTACATGAAAAGGAAAGGAGCCAAAATAACTAAAACAAATTTTAACAATAATAATAAAGTGGGAGGGACAAGACTACCAAATTGCTACAATTAACACGTCTATGTTTTATTAGCAAAGGAGTACATGCAACAATAGACCCGAACAGAGAACCCAGAAATAGATCCACACAACGATGATCATTTGAGTTTTCACAAAGATGCAAAAGCATTCAATGGAGGAAAGATAGCCTTTTCAAGAAAAGGTGCTAGAGAATTAGACATCCATAGGCAAAATAAAATAAAATAACTTCAAACTATCTTCATTCTTTATTTTTTTAAAATCCCCAAATCCCAAAATAGAAAATGATTAACATTAATGTAAAAATAAAATTATAAAACTTTTAGGAAAAAGAAAAACAGATGAAAATCTTTGGATCTTGGGATAGAGAAAGCGTTTATAAATTTGACAACAAAAGGAGAATCCATTAAAGGAAAAATTGATACAATGGACTTAATCCAACTAAGCAATAACAAACTTTTGCTCTGTGAAAGATACTGTTAAGACAATGGAAAGACAAGTAGCAAACCAGAACAAAATATTGCCAACCCCATATCCAACAAAAGACTAGTCTCTAGAATATATAAAGAACTCTCAGAACTCAACATTGTAAATCAAACAATCTAATTAGAAAATTGGCAAAGAAAATGAAGACACATTTCACCAAAGGGGATACACAGATGGCAAATAAGCACATGAAATGTTGTTCAACATCATTAGCCATTAGGGAAATGCAAATTAGAACCATGATGAGATACCACTACACACCTACCAGAATGGCTGAAATAATAAAATACCTATCAAATTCTGGAAAAGATGTGGAGAAATTGAATCATTCATACTTTACTGGTGGGAATGCAAAATTTGACAATTTCTTATAAAACTGAACATGCTATTAGCATATATCCCAGCAACTGCACTGTTGATTTCATTTCAGAGACATGAAAACTTATGTACAGTTTTATAGTATTTTTATTTATAATGCTTTAAAGCTGGAAACAAACCAGATATCCTTCAATGGCACAAACTCTGGTACATTCATATTATGGAATAATCTCACACTCGCTGCCGTCGAGTCAGATTTGACTCATAGAGACCCCTCCTTGGGTTGCTGAGGCAGTATCACTACCAAAATAGATTGCCCAACCTTCCTTCTGTGGAGTGGCTGATGGGTTTGAACTGCCAGCCTTCTGTAAGCAGTCAGATGCTTATGCACTATGCCACCAGATCTCCCTATGAAATGCTACTCAATAACAAAAAGGAACAAACTATTGACCCACATGACAGCCTGGATATATTTTCAGATAATTGAGCTGTGGGAAAAAACCCAATCCCAAGAATTATGCAGAATGGGTGTGGGCAGGAAACAAGTGTGTGCAAGATGGGAGGGATCCTTCTAATGATGGAATTGTATTTTATCTTGACTTATCAATGTCATTATCCAAGTTGTGATATTGTACTATAGTTTTGGAAGATGATACTTTTTAGGTAAATTAGGTAGAAAGGGATTTCACTATATTATTTCTTACTACTACATATGATGGGAAGGAAGAAAGATTGGGCAATCTACTTCTGTAGTGATACTGCCTCAGAAACACAAGGAGGGGTCACTATGAGTTGAGTCTGACTTGATGACAAATAATAACAACAACAACTACATATGAATCTATAATTATCTAAAAATAAAACATTTAATTTAAAAAATAAACTGAAGTTAAGAAATTCAGAAAACTAAAATCACCAGTCTTGCATATTTTCAAAATTTGAGTTCAATCTCAGTGATTTTGACATTACTGCCTGACAGCCACATGCAAACAATAAAATATCACCAAGAGATGATTTTTTCATCATGCAGTACAATTACAATGAGATAGACTAAAATGTTTATTTCTCTAAATCTCTGCCTTCATAAGTAAATTATCCAAGTCCTGAAATTCTTGGAATTATTTTCTGCCAGAATTTTTCCATCAGTAAATACATTTCTTTGATATGTTTAGTCAGCATTTGATTGTATAAAATAAGATTTTCACCTTAGACACGTAAATGTCATCTTTTTTTTCCCTAATTTTTCTGCAGTCCTTACGTCTTGTGTCTGTAAAAAAAAAAAAGGACAATGCTTTTTACCATAAGAGCAGTCGCTCAAATTTAGTTTTATCTTGATTATTTGGTAGGAAAAACCAAATCAAACCACAAAATGAACTTGAGCCAGTCATAGGCATGTAGTGTGAGAGGAAACAGGACACTGACACACGTCTTTAGACTATTCCTCTCTTCTTCATTTTCAAAATTACAACAAAATAGTGGTTCTAATAATGAACATGTGAGGCAGTTATATAGGAGTCCTGGTGGTGTAACAGGTAAGCACTCAGTTGCTAACCACTAACCAAAATTTAATAGTTTGAACCCAACCAGCAGCTTCGTGGGAGATTTGCTCTTGGAAAAATTATAGCCTAGAAAACACTGTGGGGCCATTCTAGTCTGTTGCATAGGGTCTCTATGA
>NW_006921706.1:4403486-4406169 GCF_000298275.1 Orycteropus afer afer
TGGCCAGGGAAAACTTTCTGAATAGCGAAGAAACAGTGTTTGATACTTTACCGCACAACTTTATGAATAGTCCAGTTAGGTTAGAAGGCTCTCAAAATAAGACTGGGAAGGAGCTGCATCATCTAAGTAAACCCAGTCTTAGTATTGACACGGTGGCTGTGATGATGGGCTCAGGTATGCAGGGATCGTGGAGCTGGCATGGGATCAGGCAGTGTTTCGTTCTGCTGTGCATAGGGTGGCTATGAGTTGGAAATGACTCGACGGCACCTAACAACAACAAGGCTTTCTATGCTTTTACCTATGTCTTAAAACAATTTTCACCTTATTCACAATAGCTAACAGAAAAGTGAAAACAAAAAACATTTTTGTTTTCTTGGATAATGAGAGAGCGGATTTGTTTTTAAAGCTTTCCTCTTATTTCTCTGTATTATTAACATGGTGGCACGGTTACTTGTTATTCTTCCAGGGCTGCTTTCCAAAAAGCTTTTGCAATTAGCTTTATGAAAAGTCCTAAACAAAATTTGAATTTATGCAGGTTTATGATGTTCTTATCAACCAAGTCAAGATGATATTATGAAATCGTACTAAAGAGATAAATTTTATGAAAAACCTCTAGTGATAAATATAGTGATAAGATGATTTCTTAATGTTCTAATTTGAAATGGATGTAAAGTATATATTTTGTGTGGGTAAATTTTCATTGATAACAAGCAGAAGTTACTTGAAAAGGGAAAATTAGAAAATTAATATTATCATTCTTATGCATACCATAATTTTGCATTCATATACTTATTTCTTCTTGCACAGTTGTTTAAGAAATAATACATTAATTTTCTCACCATCATTTGGAAGGAGAAAAAATATTCCCTTTCCTCTTTTGATCTTCTAACCATTTGTTTCTTTATTTTTACTTATAAATTTCTTATTTATGAAAAAGCACAAGAAAAATACTGTATTTTTTAAGTAAATGTGAAGATAAAATAAAAAATCAGATAGATTTGCTCTAAAATTTAGATTGAAATACTTTTAAAATCAAAAATAAAATATAATTTCATCATCCTAGCAACCAAAATGAAAAGGGAAACATTTTAAGTTATATGAAGAATTACCCTAGTTCACTGTGGTAAAAATAAAGCTGAATAACAGAATTTGTGATGTGAAATGTACTAGGAACTATTTATTCTCTTCAGTAGCTTGCTTTTCATGAACTAGAGCTTTTCTTATTTTATATTTCAGGAAATGTATGTATTATGGATTGAGTTATTCAATCCATAATGTATATATATACATATACACATATGTGTGTGTGTGTTGAATTCCTGGCCTTTATAACTGTTCCTATTTAGAAATAAGATTTTTCTTTTGTTATATTAATGAAATCATTCCAATATAGTATGGATCTGTGATATAAAAAAGAAGAAGAAGAAGAAAGATATGTACACAGGGGAACCCAGAGATCATGTGAGGCTAGTCTACAAGTCAAAGAACTCCAAGGAATCAAAGAATGTCTGGGGCTACTGACAACAAGGGATGGACAGAGCTGAGACTGTGATTTCACTTTTAGTCTCCAGAACCAGGAGAAAATAAACTTCTGCTTATCAAAGTTACCCACCTGTGGTATTTGTGTTACAGCACCTAGATAGCTAAAATAGTAAGCAATAGCTTTATCCAGAATTATGCCGTATCAAAAGCAGAACTAAAATTATGAATCTAATCTTTCAATTCTGATCTTTTGTCCTGTTGTTTAGACATAGGCTAGACTACTGTGAAAAGAGCTTATCCACCAGCTGCTTCATGAAAGATGAGGCACTCTGCTTCTGTAAAGATTTACAGCCTTGGAAACCCTATGGGACAGTACTACTCTTTTCCATAGGGTCATCATGAGTTGCAATCAACTCAACGGCAATAGGTTTTTGCTTTTAACCTCCTACAGCAGTAGCAGTCAAGAAATCAAATGATGTAATTCATTGAGTAAATTAGCTGCAAGAGACCTTTTGAAACATTAAAGAGCAAAGATGACAATTTGAGGACGAAGGTAGGGCTGAATCAATCCCTGGAATTTTCAGTAGCCACATATGCATGCAAAAGTTGGACAATGAATAAAGTAGACCAAAGTAGAACTGATGTACTTGAATTAGGGGGTTGGTGAAGAATGTTAAATATACCATAAATGGCCAAAAGAATAAATAAATATTTATTGGAAGACATACAGCCAAGAATGTTCCTTAGAAAAGAGGACGACAAGACTATGTCTCATGTACTTTGGAGATTCTATCAGGATGATCTAGTCCCTGGAGAAAGACATCATGCTTGGAAAAGTAGAGGGTTATCCAAAAACAAGGCCTTCAACAAGAACGATGGACACAGTGGCTTCATCAGTAGGCTCAAGCATAACACCCAAATGTGAGGATAGCCAGTATTGGGCATTATTTCATTCTATTGTACATAGTGTCACTATGAGTTGGAACCAAATTGACAGCAATTACCAACAACAACAAGCCTCTTATTGTTCCATTTTGGAGAACCAATTCAACTCCATGAAGCTGAAATAAGTAAGTAGTATAATAATTTTTCCATTTGTGTCCTTTGGTCCCTAGAGAGTAGTACCAACAATATGATAATTAGCTGCGTGGTGAGTGTTTAGACTCTCAGACAAAGCATCTCACATTTCCCTTTGTCTAAA
>NW_006921706.1:4410449-4411459 GCF_000298275.1 Orycteropus afer afer
TACTGCATCAGGATAGGAGGAAAACTCATAAACAACCTGTGATATGCAGATGGCACAACCTTGTTTGCTGAAAGTGGAGATGATTTGAAGTACTTCCTGATGGAGATGAAAGACTATAGTCTTCAGTATGGTTTACACTTCAATGTAAAGAAAAAGAAATCCTCACAGGTAGACCAATAAGCAACATCATGATAAATGAAGAAAAGATCGAAGTTGTCAAGAATTTCATTTCACTTGGATCCACAATCACTGCCCATGGAAGTAAAAGTCAGGAGATCAAACAATGTATTGCACAGGCAAATCTGCTGCAAAAGACTTCTTTAAAGTGTTAAAGAACAAAGATGTCTCTTTGAAGACTAGGGTGTGCCTGACCCAAGTGATAATATCTTAATAGCTTTATATGCACCTGAATGCTGGAGAATGAATAAGGATGACTGCAGAAGAATTGACACATTTGGTGGTGTTGGGCAAAGAGTATTGAAAATAACATGAACTGCTAGAGAAACAAACAAATCTCTCTTGGAAGAGGTACAGTGAATGCTCCTTATATACAAGAATGGCCAGTCTTTGTCTCTTGTACTTTGGTTATGTTCGGAGGGTCCAGTTTCTGGAGAAAGATGTCATGCTTGGTAAAGTAAAGCATCAGAAAAAGGAGAAGATCCTCAACAAGATGGATGGACACAGTGGCTGTGACGATGGGCTCAAGCGTGACAATGGTTGCACGGATGGTGCAGAACTAGACAGTGTTCTGTTCTGTTGTGCATAAGGTCACTATGAGTCAAAACTCACTTGAAGGCACCTAATAACAATATGTACCAGACAATTTTTTAAGTGTTTTTTATGCATAGACTTATTTATTCTTAAACCAGCCTATGAAATAAGTACTAATTGCTTGCTTATGCACTGCTGGTGAAACATATAGAACCATGGTTTGATTCAGACAGGTGACCTCCAGAGCTAGACCATTAATGACTATATTATGTGTGCTGCTCTTCAAATATTCTTTGTGG
>NW_006921706.1:4412181-4413775 GCF_000298275.1 Orycteropus afer afer
TCATAGTGACCCTCATTGGGTTTCCAAGACAGTAAATCTTTACAGAAGAAGCTTTCCTAATCTTTCTCCCATGGAGCAGCTGATGGGTTTGAACCACCAACCTTCTGGTTAGAAGCCAAATGCCTTATGCACTGTTAGTGGCTACATAATTCAGGTCTAGATTTCCATTTGAGGCTTTGCAGATTCTAGTTCTCTGATATATTTTTCTATCTTTCCATATATTAAATTTTGTTACACAGCTACAGTAATCACAATAGCCTGGTACTTGTTTAATGATAGACACATAGAATAATGAAATAAAATGAAAACCCAGAAAGAGATCCAAACATCTATGGTCAACTGATTGTGACAAAATAGGTAAGTCCATTCAAAGGGGAATAAATTGTCTTCAACAAATAGTGTTGGCAAACCTGGATTTCCATGGGCAGAAAAATGAAGCAAGATCCATACCTTATGCCTATGCAAAAACTAATTCAAAATTTCTTAAAGATCTAAATGTTAAATCTGAAACCATAAAGTCCTTGGAAAAAAAGAAACAGGAGAAAAGTGATGTGGCCTAATATTTTTCAATGATAGATTATCAAACATAATAATGAATTATCAGACAAAATAAATAAGTGTTACTTTATAAAACTTAAATACTTATGCTCATCCAAAGAATGTATCAAAAGAGTAAAAATACAACCTACAGACAAAAAAAAAAAAAGGCACTCCAGCAACAGTATATCTGATGAAGATCTAATATCTAAAATAACTATAAAACTTCTACAACTTTACAAGAAAAAGATAAATAATTTAATTTTAAAAATTAGGGAAGGAACATGAACAGGCACTTCACTGAAACAGATATCAAATGGTCAATGGAAAAAAAAAAAATGAAAAAAACAAACTCACTGCTGTCGAGTTGGATTAAACTCATAGTAACCCCTCCTTGGGTTTCCGAGGCAGTATCACTGTGAAAGTAGATTGCACCATCTTCCTTCTAAGGAGTGGCTAGTGGGTTTGAAGTCCTAGCCCTCTGGATAACAGTCAAATGCCTTAGGCACGATGTCATCAGAGCTTCTAAAACAAACACATGAAAATATGCTCAGCATAATTAGCCATCAGAGAAATGCAATTCAAAACCACAATGAGATATCCTTTCTCTCCCACTGTTGTTGTTGCTGTTAGGTGCTGGGGAGTCGTCTCTGACTTATAATGACCCTATGTACAGCAGAACAAAATCTGCCTGGTCCTGTGCCAGCTCCACGATCCCTACTATACCTGTGTCCATCGTTGTAGCCACTGTGTCAATCCATCTTGTTGAGGGCCTTCTCATTTTTATTGACTCTCCATGATGAATATTTGCAGCTGTTTCTTCTCATTTTGAGTCATGCCATGTCAGCAAATGGAGTTCCAAAATCTCTACTTTATCCATATCATTAAGATTGGTTTTACTCTGATGAGGCAGCTCTTTCCCAGTCATATTTTGAGTGCTTTCCAAGCTAAGGGCCTCGTCTTCTGGCACTGTATTGGATAATGTTTCAGGGCCATTCATAAAGTTGTCCAGTAATAAATCAAGGCAGTGTTTCACTGCTATTCATAAAATTTTTCC
>NW_006921706.1:4413875-4416719 GCF_000298275.1 Orycteropus afer afer
TTGTCTTAATACATGCACACACTAACATACATATACATACATACACTAACATACATACATACACACCATCATATACATAAATCCTCTGAGTATATAAACCTTAGATTCTTTATTTTTCAATTTGAAATAATTGCCTGCTAATGTAATATTTTGTTGTGTAAATAAAGTAAAATCTCTTTATGCAAAAATTTAATTGTTTTTTCAATACAACTGAAGAAGCCTCACACTTAAAATATATTTAAGAAAATACTGATTTTTTCCCCTTAAGACCTTTGCTTCATTTAGTCACTGAAAAAGGTCTTTTATCATCACTATAACTAAATAAAATCTGTTTTAATTTTTTTTTCTGTTAAACAAAATGAATTCTCAGATCACTTTCTCAGAAATGCATATTCAGTCTATAAGTCAAAGTCAGTTTTATATTTTGAAAATAATAGTGGACTTTGTTAAGCAGATGACAAGTCCCATACATTTTATCATTTTGTATTTCTCATCATATCGCAGCCACGTATTTATGTAAAGCTAGAGATAAACTCAATTAAAAGATAAACTCATTTAAAAATACTAAATCAAGATTACACTAAATAGTTTTAAATTATCAACATTGCACAAAGTGAGGCATTCATTTTAAGACAAATATTCTATGAAAGTTAACAACAACAATAACAAAATACCCCTCTTTAAATATGGGAACTAAACATTTCCTCAGGCTATACATTTTACTTACTTTCATTATTATTTTGTTTTTCAATTTACGAAGTGTCACTGAAAAAGATTTTTCTCCAATTATTGAAGACAAAAATGGCAGGACTAAGGGAGTCGTTGTCTAAAGGAAGATTGGCTTTGAACCATTCTGCATTTCATTATCCTCCAATCAAGCAGTCAAGTTTCCTCACCTCTAGAATTCACATTCTGTTGATTATCATTTAAGTACATTAATTGGTTACACTGTAATTTCTGGCTAGACAGTATGAACAAAGAACTGTTACTGATGGCTCATTCACAGTTTTATTCCCTTTTGTGTAGTTGGCTAAGAGATTCCCTCCAGATTCCTCTATCATCACCTACACAGCTCTCCCACTGGCTATAAAATACTGCAGCAGCTTGTAGGTAATTGATCAGACAAGTGAACTGTAAAATATTCATTTTCTACTTCAACAGCCAGATAAATCTCTTGGGAAGAGGATGAAAATATTGCTTATGCACATCAGGGTCGGTAGAGAAATAGCAAGGTTGCTGATAAGCAGGGGTCCACTACAGAGCTAATGCTTAATTCAGGGCTATGCCAGAGACCAAAAGCATGCAGTCTCTCTTTGCCTGAAGCTACAAGTCTCATTATACCCTGAACCTGAGGCATCAACATCAGTGCCCTAGTCATGTTGCTCAAAGAATAGTGCTTCCCCTTTTAATTAATCAGGTTCATCTTGGCATAACATGCCAAATAGCCAATTAACACTTAGCTACTGTAACCAACATGCTAAACACCAAATTGCTAATGAAATGAGAGAGAGTAGGAAGGTTTCTGTGCAAAGGATGATGGGAAAGCAGGTTGGCTGATTTCTTATTGTGCCCCTACCTTTTATTTTTTTTTCTCCTTCATTTGGTTTCTGTCCTCTCTGCCAACTTTTCAAATAGTTGTCAAGCTGCTTTAATTGGAAGTTGTTAGAAGTAAATTGCATTCAGACAAGTTAAACTAAAACAAAAAGTAGTACATTATTTTAATCTTTTGCTCTGTGGGTTGCAGTAGTTAAGAACACTAAGAGACACTTGTCTTGGTCTTCCCCTTGTTTCACTGTAACCATATTTTAAGGAGTTCAAAGAAGTAGAATATAAACTTTAAATCGTTATCATTATTTTATTTTATTTTATTACAACCATCACTCTCACCAGTGCCTTGTTAAATTTTCCTTTCTTGTTCCCTAATGGAATATTAAGCAGATTCTAAAAAAATTCCAGACACTTTGGCTATTGAAGGAAACTTTGTAATGTAAATTGTAATCTTGGTTTCATACTCATCTATTACTATATTGTAGCAAAGGCTTGGGCCTCTCTCTCTCTCTTTCGAAACCTGGCTTCTATCAGTGTAGATAAGGTGGAAAGGAAGAAGAAGGAAACAATTTTCTTTCAACTGGACACAGTTGTATTTCTCTCTCTGTTGGGTACAGAGTGTCATTATTTCTCAGATTAACTGTGATGACATATTGAAGCCCGCTTTTTGGCAGATGTCTAAAGGCTGTCACTGCTGTGTGTTCTTTGGTGAGCTCTGTGGAGTTCCTTTACTCTCCATTTCTCTGTTGTAGAAGATCCAACTCTGGCTCAGCTTCCATCTATCTACTTATCTCCTGCTCACAGCTTCCTACTGCAGTCCTCTTTACCAGTGGGCAACAATCTTGGATAGAGTACCAGCAAGATGATACTCAAGCTCAATTTCCTTTGCAATGTACAGTTAATATTGAAAGGAAACTCATGCATTGCTTTTCACACCACATGGAAAGTTATGAGGAGAAATCCCACCATACTTTTTCTTTGCTCTTCTACATCTCTTCAACTCTCTTCTCTCCTACTTAGACAGGTAGAGATTAGAATGTTCATCTCTCTTCAGGCATGCCTAAGCTCTTTATTCTATAAAATATTTTCTTAAACTCTCTACACTCTGTTGCCTTGAGGTGAAAAGGAAGCACTTGTCTTTTTCTTCTAAACAAGGTAGTAAATTAAGCAAAACTGTTGTTGAGCACCTGGCTCTCTCTCTGTGAGCCTGATGATTCTCCCCTCCTAGTCTTCTTGTGGCTAAGGCACTTGACTGCTAACCAGAAGACTGGTGGTTCAAACCCACCAGCCACTCCT
>NW_006921706.1:4421034-4422451 GCF_000298275.1 Orycteropus afer afer
GAAGAGGAATCAGCATTAGCAGCCCAAGGTCTGTTTTTATGAGGCCAGACATGCCACCATGCACCAACCCTCTTACTATCCTTGTCATCAAACTTTCCTTCCATGGCACCCACCACCTCTATGCTGGGTTCAGTAATTCCCTGCAGTGACCACACAGAACCCACAGATTATGGGGTTTATTAGGGAAGCTACAGGCTACAATTCAAGTTCAGGAATGCACTCAGTCTCTCTCAGTAGCATGTCGCTCTCTCAGGATTACATGCTTCTCTCTAACGTCTCTCTCTCTCAGCAAGTGCATCTCTCTCAGCCACACATCTCTCAGCTGGTAGTCAGAGAGACAGATTCCTTCTGCCTCTACGAGAGCTCATTTTGAACCTGGCAGAGTGGCAAAACTAACCAATCCCAACATCAGAATTCTATACACCTGAGAGAAAACAAACTTTCCAGAAGATTGCTTTGTGCTGCTCCAACAGAAATACACCAGGTGGATAACTTTAACAATTCAGTACTCAGTTGCTCAGGGCAAAGTGGGAATTACCAAGACTATGGAGGTCTGGTAGCATAGTGCCTAAGGCACTTGGCTGCTAACCAGAAGGCTGGTGGTTCAAACCCACCAGTCACTCCTCAGAAGGAAGGTAAGGCAATCTACTTCCATAGTGATACAACCTCAGAAACCCAAGGAGGGCTGCTATGAGTCAGGGCTGACTCGATAGCATATAACAACAACAATATTGCTAGAAAAGCCATACCATGTAATTTACTACACTGCAATGCCCATCAATGAATAAGCAAATGATGAATTGGTGAATGAATGAGCAAGATATAGTGCATATATACAAGGAAATACCCCACAACCATAAAGAAAAATGAGTTCCTGAAACATCTTGCAACATGGAAGAACTTGGAAGACTTTGTGTTGAATGAAATAAGATAATCAAAAAAGTAAAATATTGTATGTTCTCACTTTTACAAAATGACATAAACTGGTGAATATAAAAATGCTAATGCTTATTGGTGGTTATCAGGGTAAGAGGGGGAAGCATTTCCTAGGTAGTAGTCACTTTCTGTTTACAGTGATGGGAAAGGTGGCACTGAATGTGGGTGAAATTTGCACAGCATGACTAATGCAGTTGATATTAATAATATGTACACACAAAAATGATGAATTAACAAATCTTATGTTATATGTAAGTTTTGCAACAACAACAACAACCAAAAATAAGGAAGAAGTGTATTTCAGATGTTGATACTAATTAGATACACCCAATCACTTACCCAATCACCTTACAGGATCGGTTCTTTTGGAATTGAGGGCTTGGAGTTATTTCTGTGGGACAGTCCAGTTTATTGGCATAATATACTTCTTAAAATTTAGTTTGTACAGCCCAGTATGGTAAGTAATGTCTGGGGTCTTAAA
>NW_006921706.1:4422551-4423598 GCF_000298275.1 Orycteropus afer afer
CCACTCCTTGGAAGGAAGATGGGGCAATCTACTTCCGTAGTGATACTGCCTCGGAAACCCAAGGAGGGGTCGCTATGAGTCGGGTCCAACTTGATGGCACGTAACAACAACAGTCTTCTTGCAAAGTCAAGGTAGTGGTGGCGATAAGAGGGTCCTCTTAAATCTCAGTAAACTCTGGCAACTGTGCTTGGTCTCAATTATTGGCAGTAATTCATAGTATGAGGAGTACTGTTGCTTTTAGCTATAAGCCACACTGATAATTCTAGGAAAAAAAAGAAAAAAAATTCACTCTATATGCTGTTAGTTATCTAATCTGGGCAAAGAAGCTTAATGAACAACTCCCCAACCCCCCAAAAAAAAATCCTTAAACAAGGAAGAATTTTTAAAAAATGCTTAAAAATGTTTCTTATTTAAAATTGCATTTGCTAGTAGGAGAAGGATCAGAGAATATGGATTTTTCTCCCTGGAAACAGAGTCTTTAACTATCACCCCCCTATCTGTACAGATTTCAAAATCTAGCTTCAGAAGAGTAAACATATGGCACATACCCCCCTTTTTTCCTTTCTGGTTTATATCATCTTTATGTTTGTAAATAAATGATTGTGGGAGGAATGAAGTATTTTCAAATTTCTCTGATGCACTCTATTTTCATTAATGGCCAATCAAGTCCATGTTTAATTCTGTCTAATTGGCATCAACATGAGGAAAACTCTCCTAGCATGTTGGTAACAAGAATAAATGAATGGATAGCCCAATGTGTATAGTTTCCATATCCTCCCCAGTTAAGAATATCAAAGTCAGGCAGCTGGGGAGGAGGATCCCATGGTACTTGAGGTGAATCAACAAAACAAGGGGAAAATGGAGACTGGACTGGCAGCCAGCAGTAACTTCTCAAAGGTGATCTTCATTCCCTTCTTTATAGAGCTCTGTGTTTTTCAGATGTTCTACAACATTTATATGCCACATTTATAATTATGAAAGTATTAAAATGGATAAATATTTTTAAAGATCACAATCATATAAAAGCTTATGTACCAAAAACTGGGG
>NW_006921706.1:4433968-4436668 GCF_000298275.1 Orycteropus afer afer
TATTTCTGTGGGACAGTCCAGTTTATTGGCATAATATACTTCTTAAAATTTAGTTTGTACAGCCCAGTATGGTAAGTAATGTCTGGGGTCTTAAAAGCTTATGAACATCCATGTGTGATAAAACTATTGGTTGCTATTCATCTCAGACAAAACTGAAAGAAGGAAACCCAAGAATCAGAGAAGAAACTAGACTTGGGCTAATTGTCTGCATAAATGACTGCCTCTTCTGCCTTGAGACCAGTGGTCACTGCCACAACTGAGTGTTCTGATCATGGATACAAAAGGTGGATTCTAATAGAAAAAGGAAAATGTGGAACAGAACTTCAGATTAAATTTTTAAAGAATCCAGACTTATTGGACCCATGGAGCCTGGAGGACCCCTCAAGTCTTTTGTCTTGGTTTATTCTTCAAATTTTGAATGGATAATATCCCCTGAATTCATCCTTAAACAAAGTAATATTTTAGCCCCAAAAGTAAAGATTGTCACTTTTGAGTATTGCATGCTTTTAAAAACATGATCAAAATAAGACCAAATGGACAACAGTTATTTGAAAGCATAATTGAGAAGGTTAGGGGGTCAGGGAGTTAAGTCAAAGGGAGAGAACCAACTAGAATAAGAATAACGAGAATGTTGACTCATTATGAAGAATGTAACTAATGTCAATGATCATTATTCCTAGAAATGTTGAGCAATTACATTTTTGCTGAAACGATAATTAAATATTAAAAATAATTATTTTAAAACTGATGTCTTATATTGGAATATCTGAAGGAACTATAAATCTATTTTTGTCATGCTTTTCTTTTGGTCCTATCTCCTAGAATTCCTAATAATTTTTGATTGAATAGAGTTATTATTTAGGAAAAATATATTGTCTCTAGATTATTTTTTTTCCCTTCATTTAGAGAGGATTATTACCATTTGTTTCTGACAAGTAGTCCAAATACTAATTTTTTTTAACGTAATAAGGAAGTAAGTATTTTCTAGTTTTATCTTGTGCTGTAATTTAAAGACTGAAATAATCATTATTTTTAAAGTAAGGTGCCTGGAGTCTCTATAAAAATAGTCAGCTCTGATTGATTCACCATGGTCACAACTATTTACTTATTCCAGTTAGGTTTGCTCAGGCTTCTCCCACATCTGGCTATGGGCATAGAAGGAGATAAATAAGGATTGATGGGTATAGGAGGGATTCATTTCAGAAGCAAACACAATGTTTTTGACAGGAAGCAAAAAAGGAAAAAAAAAAAGAACATAAGTAGGTAAACTTTAGTATATTTTTTACTTATATCTTTAAGAATAGAAGTATGAATCATATGTATAAAGTAAGTGATTAAGTTAAAGATTTAGAATTACACAGAGATGAACCTCATCAGTGTTATTTCCTTTGGGTTTGAATACATGAAAAAATCTCTTATAACCAAAGCATTAGGACTATAAGATTCACTTATCACATTACATATTGAACAGTAGAAATGCAAATAGGAATGTGTTGATTAATTTCCCTGTTTGTAAGTGTGGAATCAAATGGAATATACTGCATTTAACATGAATTAATTACTTTATCTTTTCTGTCATCCTTTTTCATTCTGTTTGTTGATGATAATAATGAAATGCAGAAAAGACTCTTGTAAAATGTGCAAATGCCTTTATGGGAACTGAGTGTTTTTTTTTTTTTTTTTTCCCCAAATATCTCTATAACAGATACAAGATTTTGCCTGAGGGTGCTCTTTAAGAAATGAGAAACATTAAAATAATATAACACACACAGACAAAAAAAAAAAAAAAAAAAAAAAGGATCTTTCTTAGCCTGCCCATATTTCTTTGCATTTTTATAACAATGTTTGAAAACAACTTCATTATAGTCTGTTATAATCAATGCATGTTTTAAAATTCAGTGTGAATGAAAAAATGTAGTTAAATTCAAGTGTTCACATTAATATGAGAACTTTTTCCAAATAGAAATATAGAATCCTAAAAGAGAACTGAGACAAGTTTGTCTCTATTACCATTGACTTTAAGCCTGCTAATGGCAACCTTCTTTACCACATGACTTAATATATATATGTCAGGCTACTCTCTATTCATTAATTCTCATCTCCATATGTCTCTGGACTTCGAATCTGACTTTTCAAGACTTCTCTTTCCCATTGTGCTTTCTGAAACCCTTATGTGATATTTAAGGTTTTGTGTCAATTTGGCTAGACAATGATCCTAAGGAGTTTAAGCAGTTGTGATAAATCCATTTCATTGAAGGCTTCTCTTGTTTTTTCTTAACCATTAATTTTACTAAAGATCATGTCCTTTCCTAGTGATTGGTTTTTCCTAATGACACGTTCAAAGTAAGTGAGTCTAAGTTTTGTCGTGCTTGCTTCTAAGGAGCATTCTGGAACAATCTTCTAAGACTGATTTGTTTGTTGTTTTGGCAATTCAAAACCCCTGAGAGATTTAAAGGAAGGATAATGATCATGAACCAAATGTCAAAGCCTTAGTGAATGAAGAGAAGTGCTGGAAATGAGAGGTATAAGACAGCAATTAGTGCGGCAGAGCATAATACTCCTTGATGAGATATTCTACCAGCAGCCGTCAACTGATAGGGAGTTGCCTCAGGATTGTGGCCTGGTTGCGATATACATGTAGATGACATGGCAACACTCTTGGACTTTTGGTGGATCTAAGTCCTGCATCTATCTCATCGT
>NW_006921706.1:4436768-4437708 GCF_000298275.1 Orycteropus afer afer
AGGCACTTGACTGCTAACCAGAAGGCTGGTGGTTCAAACCCACCAGCCACTCCTCAGAAGGAAGGTTGGGCAATCCTACTTCCATAGTGATACTGTCTCGGAAACCCAAAGAGGAGTCACTGAGTCGGGCAGAGTGGACAGCATGTAACAACAACAACAACAACAACATGCATTTCCTTATACTCTTACTACATATTTATGCATTCATGAACCATAGAGAATATTACTTTTTACACTGCATAGTTTGTTAGTTTATATAAATGACATGGTATTATCTATCTATATTCTGCCCCCCTTTTTTTAATCTTTGTTTCATTCTATTTTGTTCAGCAGTTTGAAAATCATTCATTTTGATACACGTAGCTCAGATTTATTCATTTTTCACTGTTCCAATGATATATTAAATTTATGAAAAGAAGAAGAGTAAAACATTTTATCTGCTATATGATAGCCACTATTATAAGTGCTTTACAGAAATTAATGCATTAACCCTTACCATCTAGAAGTTCTGTAATGACACACAGTTTTTTGCCTCTTTTTGGTTTGTATTTGTCCTCATTTGTCAATTGATGTCTACAATCTTGTAGACTTATTTACTTTGGATAGTTCCAAAGCTGGGTTGGTTTCTAGGTTATATCATCATGTGTGCTAATGGTCAGTTGTTGTTGTCTGTTGTTGCCTTTCTGTCCAAAGGGCAACCTTTAGCATCTCTTGTAAGGTTGGTCTGGTTTTAACAAATTCCCTTAATTTCTGCTTATCTGGAAATGTCCGAATTTCACCATCATATTTGAGGGACAATTTTGCTGGGTACATAATTGTTGGTTGAAAATTTTTCTCTTTCAGAGTTTTATATATACCATCCCATTTTCTTCTCTCCTGCATGGTTTCTGTTGAGAAATCTGAGCTTAATCTTATTGGTTGCCCCCTGTAGGTAACTTTT
>NW_006921706.1:4437964-4443181 GCF_000298275.1 Orycteropus afer afer
TAAACTAATCTTATGATTTTGACTGCTCCTTGGATTTCTCTGAAGATGCTACATTCTCATACAATTCTTGAAGTAATGTTATTCATTCCCTATTCCTCCCCTTGTGTGGGACTACAGAATGGAGCTTTTAATTCCTATGTGACCTCTATACTATTTCCCTTTGACCCTCAGAAGAATTACTATTTATTTGAGATTCAGGTCATGCAGTTGAATTATGTTCTGCGATACTAATTGCTGTCTTATACCTCTCATTCCCAACACTTCTCTTCATTCACTAAGGCTTTGACCTTTGGTTCATGATCATTATCCTTCCTTTAAATCTCTCAGGGGTTTTGAATTGCCAAAAGAACAAACAAATCAGTCTTATAGAAGATTGCTCCAGAATGCTCCTTAGAAGCATGACAAAACTTAGACTCACTTACTTTGAACATGTCATTAGGAAAAACCAATTACTAGGAAAGGACATGATCTTTAGTAAAATTAATGGTCAAGAAAAAATGAGAGAAGCCCTCAATGAAATGGATTGACCAATAGTTGCAACAATAGGCTTAAACATACCAATGATCATGAAGCTGGCACAGGACTAGGCAATATTTCATTCTGTTACATATAACATTGGTGCAAGTTGGTGCTGACTCAATGGTGATCAAGGACCTCATCTATTTTAATATTTGTCCTGTGTGTCTACATATATAATCACTGACTCCTTCTCTTTCCAGCCTTAATATCTTATAACATAATATGCCTGTTTACCTAGCAAAGCATTTTTTTTCTCTTCATTTGTTTCCTTAACTTATTTACTTTTTTCTCTTTGAACAAAATTTCAGAGTCATTGCATTTTTTCCCCTATTCACAAAGGATATTTAGTTCCTTAACCTCAATTCATTATTTTCACTCTTACGCCCCACCAGGAAATAATGAATTGGCCTGGAACAGCTGTCAAGTCAACACTCTTATAGATGGATACATTTGGGAAAGTTATTTCATCTGTCTCAGCCTCAGTTTCCTTAGCAAAAATTAACTCAATACCTGCTAATTAAATCAAATAAGGAAATCTTTGTTTTCGTTTTCATTAACACTTTCTATTTTCATATACATTTTCTTTGCTATTTTTCCCAACATTCCAATGACTGACATAATACTATAATCTCCATTTACTTGATAAACAAATATAACTTTGGTATCCCATAGCAATAAAATGGTGGAGCTGAAACTCAGCTTCAATTCTATTAACTCAAGGTCTGCTGTCTTTGACACTGTCCGGACCTGCCTTGTGTGTCTCTCTCCATCTATTGTGTTCATCTCTGTACTACAGGAAGGTGTATGTGTGTGTCTGACAAATGATAGCTAGAACTCTGAGATGTCTACTTGAAGCTATATCAATGAAATCAATGATTTAAAACATCTTTGTAGTACTATAATTATAATGTTAATTGGGACATCACAGTTTATAGAGCAAAGCCAAAGGAAACTCTAATAATATTTTTAAATTTTTAGTATTAAATTCAGTATGAATTCTAAAACATGAAATTAAGTGCAAAGTCAATATATCATAGTCTCTTTCTGACACAGGTTGAAATATAAGAAAACGTGATTGAACAAAACATATAGCCAATGGAGAATTTGACATGTATACAGAAAAATCATAATATTAATTAAAAAGATTTCATTAGTTTCTCCTAGTTGGAAATATGTAAACAAAAAGCCACTTTATTTCTCTAGAGTCTGACTGAGTAGCAAGCATAGAAGAAAAAAAAGACTACCCTAATATAATCTAATTTACTTTGTTTAATAAACATAGTAACATAAACCCTAAGGGGGAAAAATGTGATTGGAATCTTGGTCTTTTTTTGCATAATACAACTTGGATCAAACAGGTTGTTCTGCTAGTAGGAAATATGCATGCCAAAGATCGATCTATAACTACAGATCAAACATGTGGGACAAATGCAATTCTGGTAGTTTCTATTCAGTTTTGGATAGGTTACTTAGGGGCAAATTAGAACTTTTAACCAGTGGAGTATATAACATCAAATATCCTCTTTAAAACAATGTATACCGTGATATTTCTAAGTTACTGAAAAGTTTAATGCATGCTCAGTCTGTATGCTGAGCAAATAATCTGAGAACCTGGACTATATGTAGAAAAATGGAGCATCAGGATTAGAGGAAGACTCATTAACAACCTGGGATATGCAGATGACACAATCTTGCCTGCTGACACAATTATTGATGAAGGGCAAAGACTACAGCTTTCAGATTTGAACTACACCTCAACATAAAGAAAACAAAAATTCTCACAACTGGACCAATAAGCAACATCATGATAAATGGGGAAAATACTGAAGTCATCAAGGATTTAATTTTACTTGAATCCATAATCAACACCCAGGGGAAGCAGCAGCCAAGAAATCAAAAGACTTATTGCATTGGGCAAATCTGTTGTAAAAAATGTCTTTAACACGTGAAGATGCCACTTTGAGGACTAAGGTGCACCTGATTCAAACGATAGTATGTTCAATAGCCTCATAAGCATGTCAAAGCTGGACAAAGGATAAAGAAGACAAAGGAAAAATCAATGGATATGAATTATGGTGGTTGGTGCAGAATATTAAATATACCATAGACTGCCAGAAGAACAAATAAATTTGTCACAGACCCTCACCAACTCAAGTTTCTAAAGCAGCCTTTCTCTAGTCAGGATTCCTTTCCCAATCTGTGAATTGCTTCTCCAAAGCAGGGAGAATCACTTTTTTTCACTCTGGAAACAGCACTGGCAAGGCAACTGGCCTCAGCCTGGGAGGTACCCAGGTCTCCCAACAACAGAGGCCACTCAGACAGGTGAGGCTGTCACTCTGAGGAAGCATTCATTCTGCCCTCCTCCTCTGAACGTCCCCAGGCAGGTCTTGGGCTATTTGAATCTCTCAATAGTACTGATGCCCAGGAGTTGGCGTGACAGCAGAGACACAGATGATCACATATCTCTTGCTCCACTGAGATGGGTCCCACTGGCTACATGGGGGCTGGACAGTGTATGCCTGAACCTGCACTGTCCTGCCTCCTGGCTTTATGTCGGGCTGGCACTCCTGGACCTCAGCATGCGGTCAATGTCCTTGCTCATTGCAGAACCAGCAGGGCTGTGACAGCCTCATGTGCAGCCCTCCTCTGGACCCTCCGTGCATGATGGTCAGCTCCAGGGACCTCCAGGCTCTCGGGCCAGGGACAGGATGGCCCAAGAACACATAGTTTCAGTTATTTATTTTACAAATACTAGGATAGTACCAAATTGATCCATGACTTCTTGATCAAAGCTTTTACTTTTATTACACAAACATGATCCAAAATAACATCTTTAGCCTATTAAATGAGGGTAAATGAGGCTGAGATTCTCTTCTGGAAATGTCACAAGACTTGTGTGGTGTTTGCTTGAGCCAGAACTTCTTCACATTGTTTTTCTTTCCTCCCGTCGTGTGTGCGTGTGCATTATTTACTTGGGTGTGCTCTTTGGGAAAACATGGTAGTCTGGAAAATTCATTCAGTTTTTCAATGAGAATTTTTATTTGAAAGTGAATTTTTCACATTTGTTTCATAAAACTTTTTTTTCATTGTGAATTGGGTGAAAATTTAAAAAGCAAATACACTTTCCATACAGCAGTTCACATAAACTTTGTCTCATGACATTGACCACAGTTTACCACAATGCAACATCTCCCCTCCTACTTCCTCCCAATAATTACCTCTCCCCTGTGTCCATCCCTCCATTCACTCCTGCCCCCTGAGCTGTCTCCCTGTGAATAAGCAGCCCTTCTTTCTCCCATGCTTGTTCTCTCCAAGGAGTGTATCTACCTCAGGTAAATGTTCAACTCATATGCCTGTCTATTGTTTGTTTGGAAGCCACAGGCCTGGGTTCAATTCCAGACCTAAAGTGCAGCTAGGGACCATAGTCTCAGTGGTTCCACCAGGCTCTGTTGGGCCAGCAAACTTGGTCCTCCCACCCTTTTTTTTTATTCCAAAGGATTTTGACTTTTGTTCCACATTGTTCTCCCTGTCTATCCAGGATCTCCTACATAGATCCTCTTCCAAGTGGTTGAAAGTGGTAGCCGGGCACCATCTAGTTCTTCTGGTCTCATAGTAGTATAGGCTACAGATTGGATGGTGTACCAGTTGCTAGGACTAATCGTTTCCATGAATTTTTTGTTTTCTTCATTTTTCTTGGCTCTGAAAGAGGAGAGACCCATCGTTGCATCTAGATGACAGCTTGCAAGCTTTTAAGATCCCAGTCGCTACTCGCCACAGTAGGGGGTAGAACAATGTTTTGTGCAGTATGTTATGCCAATTGAGCTTGATGTCCCCTGTGACTATGGCCCCAAGCCCACAGGTTCAACTACTTGGTCCCTCTGGGTAGCTGGCTGTGACCAAGCAGTGACTACAACCTTGCCCCTTGTCAGCTCTACTATACACCTGGGAATACAAATCATGCAAATAAAGTTATAGGACCATTGTCTGCCAATCCTATATATGTTCTTGGGTACACGCCCCACTTCATAGACATACCTACTAGTTCAGCCTGTCCACCCATCTATCCACCCATATACCCATGTTTGCCTTCACTGAAAACGCCATAATATACGTGCAAAAGGGTTCATCTATATTGTCTGTACATCCCACATACCTCTTGTCTGTACCTCTCCATGTCTTTCTCTTCCTCAATGCCACTATATTGGTCACTCACATTTGATACACTGCCCTTCTCTTCACCCAAATCAATACTTATCTCTATCTATCTAACAGTGTTCCCTCCCCTCCCCTCCCCTCCCACTCCTGGTAACCAACAAAAAAAATCCTCCCATAGATAAACCTTTCCTTGACTTTTAAAATAACAGACAAATACAATATTTGTCCTTTTGTGATCGGCTTATTTTACTCAGCATAATGTCCTCCAAGTTCATCCACATTATGCGGCATTTTGCAGATTCTACATTATTCTTTAGGGTTGCATAGTATTCCATTGTGTGTATGTACCATAGTTCGGTTATCCATTTGCCAGTTGATGGACACCTAGGTTGTTTCCATCTTTTGGTTATTGTAAATAGTGCTGTGATGAACATGGGTGTGCACATGTCTGTTCTTGTCATGGCTCTCACTTCCTTAGGATATATACTTAGTAATGGAATAGCTGGGTCAAATGGTAGTTCTAGTTTCAACTTTTGAAGGAAT
>NW_006921706.1:4444099-4444722 GCF_000298275.1 Orycteropus afer afer
CCAGTTTTGCCAGCACCATTTATTAAATAAACATTCTCCTCCCCATTTAATGGATTTTGGCCCTTTGTCAAAGATCAGCTGACCCTACGTTGATGGATCTATTTCTGGGTTCTCAATTCTATTCCATTGGTCTATCTGTCTGTCATTAAACCAATACCAGGCAGTTTTGACTACTGTGGATATATAGTAGATTTTGAGATCTGGCAATGTGAGACCTCCTACTTTGTTCTTCTTCCATAGTGCTTTGCTTATCTGAGGTCTCTTTCCTTTCCATATAAAGTTAGTGATTGGTTTTTCCATATCCCTAAAGAATGTTGATGGGATCTGATTGGGATTGCATGGAATGTATAGATTGCTTTGGTTAGAAGTGGCATTTTCACAATGTTCAATCTTCTTATCCATGAGCATGGTATGTTCTTCCATTTATGTAGATCTCTTATGGTTTTTTGAAGTAGTTTTTAATAGTTTTCTTTGTAGAGGTCTTTTGTGTCCCTGGTAAGATTTATTCCCAAGTATTTTATTTTTTTGGTAGCTATTGTAAATGGTATTGATTTCGTTAATCCTTCTTCAGCAATCTCTTTGCTGGTGTAGAGGAATCCAACTGATTTTTGGATGTTGATCTT
>NW_006921706.1:4448013-4448594 GCF_000298275.1 Orycteropus afer afer
TTGCTATTTTTGGTTCTCTGTTCAAAGGACTCCCTTCAGTATCTCTTGTAAGGTTGGTCTGATTTTAACAAATTCCCTTAGTTTCTGCTTATCTGAAAATCTATTAATTTCACCATCATATTTGAGGGACAATTTTACTGGTTATATAATTCTTGGTGAAAATTTTTCTCTTTTAGGGTTTAATATATACCATCCCATTGCCTTCTCGCTTGCATGGTTTCTGCTGAGAAATCAAAGCTTATTCTTACTGGCTGTCTTTTGTAGGTAACTTTTTGTTTTTTCAATGCTGCTTTCAGGACTCTCTCTTTTTCTTTCATTTTTGTGAATTTGATGATGATATGGCTAGGTGATTTTCTTTTGGGGTCTGTCCTGTGTGGGGTTCATTGGGCTTCCTGAATGGATATATTCTCCCCTTTCATCCAATCTGGGAAATTCTCCAGCAAATCTTGGACAATTTTCTCAGTGGTTTTATATTTCTCTTCCTGTTCTGGAATTCCAATGATATGTAGATTATTCCCTTTGATGATATCCCACATGAACCTTGGACTTTCTTCATTTTTTTAATTTTTTTTTTTTTTTTT
>NW_006921706.1:4449467-4450630 GCF_000298275.1 Orycteropus afer afer
AAGATAAAAGAGCTGAACAGAAGATTCAAAGAGCAGCTCAAGCAGACAAAAACCAATTACTATAATTACATGTGCAAAGACCTGGAGGGAAAACCAAAAGGGAAGAACACGCTCAGCATTTCAGCTCAAGCTAAAAGAATTGAAGAAAAAATTTAAGCCTCGAGTTACAATATTGAGAGATTCTATGGGCAAAATATTGAATGATGCAGGAAACATCAAGAGAAGATGGCAGGAATACACAGAATCACTGTACCAAAGGGAATTGGTTGATCTTCATCCATTTCAGGAAGTGGCATATGATCTAGAACTAATGGTACTGAAGGAGGAAGTCAAAGCTTCAATGAAAGAATTGGTGAAGAACAAGGCTCCAGGAATTGACGGAATACCGATTGAGATATTTCAACAAACAGATGCCCCATTGGAGGCATTCACTCAGTTATGCCAAGAGATTTGGAAGACAGGTACCTGGTCAACTGACTGGAAGAGATCCATATTTGTGCCCATTCCAAAGAAAGACGATTCCACAGAATGTGAAAATTATAGAACAATATCATTAATATCAGAGCTCTGGTAGCATAGTGCCTAAGGCACTTTACCACTAACCCGAAGGCTGGTGGTTGAAACCCACCAGCCACTCCTCAGAAGGAAGATGGGGCAGTCTACTTCCATAGTGATACTGACTCGGAAACCCAAGGAGGGGTCGCTATGAGTCGGATCCGACTCGATGGCACATAACAACACAAAAACAACATCATTAATATTGGACTCAAGTAGGATCTTACTGAAGATAATTTTAAAATGTTTGCAGCAGTATATCGACAGAGAAATTCTAGAGTTGCAAACTGGATTCAGAAGAGGACGTAGAACAAAGGATATCATAGCTGTTGCTCAAGGCAAAGAATACCAGAAATACGTTTACTTGTGTTTTATTGACTATGCAAAGGCATTTGATTGTGTGGATCATGACAAATTATGGATAACATTGAGAAGAATGGGAATTCTCAAACACTTGATTGTACCCACGAGGAACCTGTACCTTGACAAGGTGGCTGTCGTTCGAACGGAACAAGGGGATACTACATGGTTTAAAATCAGAAAGGGAGTGTGTCAGGGTTGCATCCTTTCCCCATACTTATTCAATCTATATGCTGAGCAAATAATCC
>NW_006921706.1:4451865-4476783 GCF_000298275.1 Orycteropus afer afer
AAAAAAAAAAAAAAGACAACCTTTGTCTTCTGCTTGGCTTTATCTTTTGGCACCCCATGTATTTCAGAGCAGAACGTTTCTCCGTGGGGTTTTCAATGGCAGATCTTTCAGAAGTCCATTACATCAGCTTTCTTCTAGGTGCTTGTACCTTGCTTTCAGCCTCCACATTTTTACTTTATAGCTGAGCACTTAATCATTTACACAACCAGAGATATATTACTGTTGAATGTACTATAGTTCCATTTGTAAAATGAATACACATTTATAAAAGTTCATATATAATATGCATGGTTAAGCCCATACCTTATTCTTTAGAGTAACTTGGGTATTTGTGGACAATTGCAATTACATATGTACTTTTGAAGACATTTTTGTGAATTTCAAAACAATAAAATGAGTTTGAATTTTATTCAAGTGCATTTGATATAATGAACTATTTGTATAGAAGAGTTTTCTAAGAGCGTACGCTATCTTTTCATTCATTTTAGTTTGTTTCCATATCATTTAATAATATTTTTAATAATGTTTTATAATTTCCTCATTAGGATCTCTTAGTAATTGCACTCCTTTCTGATGCCTTTTATCCCTACTTAAAATATATGTTATATGTTTAAAAGCAATTTCTCAAGTGCTAGGTGCTATTGTGTATAAGTGAAATATTTAAAATAAAGTTTACTTTGACATTTATTTTGTAATCTGAATATTCTCTGTTTATAATCATCTGTACTATCTTTAGGTGTTTTGCATGTAACATTACTTAACCTTAACAATTAGACTTTTAAAAAAATCTTTACCTTTGTGACCTCTTTATGACATGTATGTTTTAGTAATATGTATCAGTGAATAAAATTGAGATAAGTAACTTAAGTGGCTCTTTGGAGTTTTATTAAAAAATAAAAATAAATTATTATTAACTCATAAAAATAATGAAATGGTATATTCTATCATTTATAAACTACTGTACCCATGTAGAATACTTCCTCAAAGCAAAATAGGAAAGGTCAGTCTACTTGATTCAAGTTCTTCTATTCCATGAGGAATTAATAAAATTAGTTTACAATTTAAAATTAGTAGACTTATTTAAAATTAGTTTACAATTTGTTATAAATATTTTTTTAGCTCTGCCAGCATGTATACCCCACTCCACCAACAAGTCTCTTGCCCAAAGGAACTCGGCTTTCTCTTTCTGTGGGCCAGCAAGTACACCACTCTGCCTCATACGTGTCTCTTGGTCCTGCTGCCTGGTTCTTCTGTCACTACTGCTTCTTTCTGCTGCTGTTTCAGTGCGGGAATCTCAGGATCTACGATGTGTTTTACTCTTGGCTTCTCTCTTGATGGCAGTGAGATTCTCCTTTTCGCCTCTAGGAGAGTTCATTTTAAGCTTAGCAGAAGGGCAAAACTAACTAATCCTCATATTAGGATTCCATACACCTTATTTGTATAGTTCCACCCCCACAAGGGGGCCATGTGTGTTATTTACATTATTAGCAAGGAATCCAGTCCCCTTGGTGGGCCATGCACTTTACACTTGCTAAGTTCCACCCATTCATCTGGTGGGAGTCACAAAGAACCTGGCTAGAAAAGCTATCATAAGTAATTCATCACACCCCACACTTTAAACACAAACTGGATATCGCATGGTGTTTATTTCATTACTCACAGAGAAATTTTCTCAGAGTAGGAAAACACTAAACTAAAATTCATGCATGTCAATGAACTTAGATATTCTTAGTATCTACAATCATCCCTAAGATAATGGAAAGGAGTTCTGGTGGTGTAGTGCCTAAAACCTTTGACTGCTAACCAGAAGGTTGGTGGTTCAAACCCAACAGCAACTCTGTGGAAGGAAGACTGGGCAATCTACTTCCATAAATATTTACTGCCTTGGTAACCCAAAGGAGGTTTCTATGAGTTGGAATTGACTTGATGGCGGTGGGTTTTGTTTTGTTTTTTTAAGATAACAGAATCATAAAATAGGTACTATTTTTGTCACTGCCATAAAAATTATAACTGTCTATTAACTAAGTAGATAAAGAGTTAATTATCCCTTTAATGCTATTATAGAAATTACTGGAGAGCAATATATTGTAACACTACATACTGAATCAGGAGCTCTGGTGGCATAGTGCCCAAGGCATTTGACTGCTAACCAGAAGGCTGGCACTTCAAAACTACAAGCCACTTCTGGGAAGGAAGACTGGGAAGTCTATAGAGTTACTGCCTCAGAAACCCAAGGAGGGGTCTCTATGAGTCAGAACCGGCTCGACGGCAGTGAGATTTTTTTTTTTTCCTCCCTTGGACATATTGAATCAGTAAAATACCATGTGGATCATAGAAAAATTAAATGCTAAATGTTTCACTAGTAGCCACAGTGTTTCTCTCTATATTTTCTAATTTGCAGAATTATGTTTTCTCAGGAAATTCAATTTTAATTCAATACATTTAGAGAATATATAATTGCAGAAACTGATGCAGTTTATGTTAAGTACAGATTGAAATAGAAATATAGATAACAGGCAAGGTAGAAGTATAGAGATGTTGCGCAATGTAAGAAACATACCTTGACTATAAAAATGTTAATGCTACTTTGTGGAAAAGTCTGCAAATGACTACTTTGAATATTTCATAAATAAATACTGGTGTCTGGTAAAACTCAGGAACTCTGGTTATGTAATGTCTAAGGCATTTGACTGCTAACCAGAAGGCTGGCAGTTCAAACCCACAAGCCACTCCTCAGAAGGAAGATTGGGCAATCTACTTCTATAGTGATACCGCCTTGGAAATCCAGGGAGGGGTTGCTATGAATCAAATCAACTTGATGGCAGTGAGTTTGGTCTTGTTTTAGTTCTACTAAAATTAATAAGGAACTTTGGCAGTGAAGTGGTTAAAGTACTGCACAGTTAACCAAAGGCAGTTCAAACCAGCAGCCAGTTCATGGGAGAACATGAGACAGTCTATTTCCTTAAAGATTTAGGACCTTGGAAACTCTATGGGACAGTTCTATTCCATCCTATGAGTCAGAATCTACTTAATGGCAGTATTTTTTTTTTTTTAATTCATGTGAATATATTTATAAATTTACATGCTTCTAAATGGTTTACATTTATGAATGCAATAATATACCATAGTCTTGAAGAGAGATTCTAGATAGACAAACAAGGAACAAAATGAAGAAAAAACAAAATTGCAATGAGAAATGAATTACATTTTCACCTTTCAGCACTGTGGTATGTATTATCCTTTTCATCCTTTTTCTTTGCCATTAAATTAGCATAGATTAACAAAGATGTCATACTAATGGGAATATCTCTGAATTTGGTGTAGAAAAAGGTCACACTTAATCAAGGCAGACCAGATTATTCACCAACTTTTGGTCCTGGCTGTAATGTAGCATCATAAGTTTCATAATGAATTTATAATATGTACACGTTTTATAAGTTAATTAAACTCTGTTTATTAAAAAATAACTTGATCTCTAAATATCATCTATAAAAAGTCAGAATGTTAGGAAGAACTCATCTCACATGTACACACACACACACCCCTACACACAATCCCTCCAATAAAACAGCTTTTATGGCCTTAGTGGTGTCTAATACTCACTCTAAATTTCAAAAATCTTGTTATCTTTACTCTGATGACTAAAAAAATATTAACTAAAAACATAAAATAATATATGAAATGAAGTTTGCCTTTTGGCAAAGGCGAGGCTAAAAAGCCAATGGACAGAAAGGGGCGTGCCTTCAGGCACAGCCCAGAGGAGGCTATCATGATCAAAGAATTTATATCCTGAATATTCCTGAACCTGTATTGTAACTTGTTACTTCCCTAATAAACCCCATAATGTGAGCATTGTCTGTGAGTTCTGTGTGGCCATTGCAATGAATTATGCAACCTTGCATAGAAGTTGAGAGTGCCATGGGAGGGAGGTTGGTGCCAAAATTGGCAAAAAGTTATCCACATGTTTGACTTCAGTCCTAAGGGAACCAGCTTTGGGCTGTTGCTATTTCTGCTGCTCTCTGTCCCTTGAGAAGTTGGAGGAAGTCAGAGGACTCTACCTTCATGTCCTTTTTTTTGCAAAGTGAGTATTAACTGATCTCATGGATAATAGCACTAGCAAATACTTGCTGAACCTTTGTTATTGTTCTGTACGGTCAAGTCAATTATGACTTAGAGCAACTCTATGTGACAAAGTAGAAGTGCTCCACAGGTTTTCCTAGACTTTAGTCTTTATGGGAGCATATCACCAGGTGTTTCCTCCCATAAAGCAGCCATTGTTGTTGTTAGAGGCTGTGGAATCATCTCCTACTTTAGGGACTTATACAGCAGAACAAAACAGCGCCTGGTCCCGCACCAGCTCCATGATCCTTGCTTTACTTGAGCCCATTGCCACAACCACTGTGTCAATCCATCTCGTTGAGGGCCTTCGCCTCAACCCTCGACCCTCCACCTTACTAAGCATGGCATCCTTCTCCAGGGAATGGTCCCTTCTGACAACATGACCAAAGTAGGTGAGATGAAGTCCGGCCATTCTCGCTTCCAAGGAGCAGTTCGGGTGCACTTCCTCCAGGACAGATCTGTTAGTTCTTTTAGAAGTCCATGGTACCCTCAGCAGTCTTCGCCAGCACCACAACTCAAAGGAATCAATTCTTCTTCTTTCTTCCTTATTCATTGTTTAGCTCTTACATGCATATGAGGTGATAGAAAATATCGTGGCTTGTGTCAGGCGCACCTTAATCCTTATCTTTGCTCCTCAGTAATTGAAAGAGGTCTTTTGCAGCTGACTTACCCAGAGCTACATGTCCTCTGATGTCCTGACTGTTGCTTCCATTGGCATTGATTGTAGAACCAAGCAATGTAAAGTCTTTGACAACTTCAATCTTTTCTCCATTTATCTTGATGCTGCTTATAGGTCCAGTTGTGATGATTTTTGTTTTCTTTATATTGAGATGTAATCCATATTGTAGACTGTATTCTTGAATCTTCATCAGTAAGTGCTCAAGTCATCCTCACTTTCAGCAAGCAAAGTTGTGTCATCAGCATATAGCAGGTTGTTAATGATTCTTCCTCCGATCTTGATGCCATGTTCTTTTTCATATAGTCCATCTTCTAGGATTATTTGCTCAGCATACAGATTGAATAAGTATGGTGAAAGAATACAACCCTGACACACTCCCTTGTTGATTTTAAACCATACAGTGTCCCCTTGTTTGGTTCAAACAACAGCCTCCTGGTCCATGTACATGTTCCTCATGAGTACAATTAAGTGTTCTGGAATTCCCATTCTTCTCAATGTCATCCACCATTTGTTATGATCCACACAATCAAATGCATTTGCATAGTCAATAGAACACAAGTAAACATCTTTCTGGTATTCTTTGCTTTGAGCCAAGATCCATCTGATATCAGCAATGATATCCCTTGTTCCGTGTCCTCTTCTGAATCCAGCTTGCCCCTCTGGAAGTTCTCTGTCAATATAGTGCTGCAACCATTTTTGAATTATCTTCAGGAAGATTTTGCCTGTGTGTGATATTAATGATATTGTTTGATAATTTACACATTCTGTGGGATCACCTTTCCCAGAGCAGTTAGTATGTTTGAAGTATCCGCCTTTTGATTAGTAGCCAAATGCTTTAACCATTGTACCACCACGGATTCTTTGTTGAACCTTGACCTCTCATGTGGAATTGGAAATTCTTAAGACATTCACCGCAGCTTCTTAGAGTTACCTCATCCATATGCCGTACTGAATCTTTTCTGTTTTCTATAGATTAATTGGAATCCCATATTGTATTATTCCTTCTAATATATGTAGGTTTATAAAGTAGGTATAAAAAACATTCAATTACAGGAACAAAATATATGCATATACACAAAAATAATAAGTTTATGGGAAAGAGAAGAATGGTATATCTCTTTGGAATTGTGTATTTTGAGGTATAATAAATATCGATGATGAATAGGTGTGGAAAGAGAAGATGAGACCTATTTGCTTGATGACATTGGATGATAATTTGTAGAGTTTAAAATCTGTTCTCATAGATTGTGAGTAGAATGTATATGAAAACTAATTATATAAAAAAGTGGTATATAGATGAACAAAAAAATACAAGGCAAGAAACAGATGATTCACACAATCCAGAAGAAAATTTTTCTATTAGAAAATGGAAATAGTTTTAATGAATCAAATTATTATTCCATTAAATCAAATGATGTTATTTCTGGGAATTGTTTGATAGTAAGGTGTTTTGGTTACCTGGTGATGCTCTGACAGGAATGTACCACAAATGGGATGGCTTCAACAAGCTGGAGTTTATTTTCTTACAGTTCTGGAGTCTAGAATCTGAGTTCAAAGTGCCAGGCTCTAGCAGCTGGTGAAAGACTCTCAATCTGAGGCAGGCTTCAGTTCTTCCACCTGCTCCTGCCCCACCAAAGCTAGAGGGTTTTATTCACTCAGACAGTTGCTGGCTGCCAAGGCTGACAAACCCAAGGTCAACAAGTATAAAGGCACAGTCCCAATGCTACCAAACAATATGACAGGCCATTAATTCAAGTACAGATGAAGTCCCAAGATTGGCAGGGCATGGCAGGCTGCTGAACAATGACTTGGCTACATGCAGGGTTCAAGCATGACAAAAAGCTGGAGACCTTCCTCAAAGTTGGTTCTTATAGACTGGAAGCAGCCCACATCCCTAAAGCAGCTTCAGCTGCTCCAGTAGATTCCACCATGGAGAATAACTATATCCAGCTGCCCAGCCACTCAACCAGACCCAGCCAAGTTGTCATACATCCTTACCTATCACATATATACTAACTCTGTACAATTGATGTAAATTAAAAGAATCAAGTACTGCCTAACAGTTCCAAATGTCCTTATTCATTTCTATATTACATGCTTTTGAAATGTTTCATGATGTTAAATGACATTAATGATTTAGTTGTTTTAAAACAGATGTGCTAGGAAACTTAGTGATTTTTAAAGACAAGTGTGATTCCAAGCTCATTATTGCTGAAATACTCTTTTCCTACATCTTCACTGCTCCCTAATGCTTATCCTTTTGTTATTGGCTCAGATGACCTATCTGGGACCCAGTGGGATGCCCCTAAACTATCTCTACCACAATACTTGCCCAGTCACTATAGACCCTGAGGGGTGGGCCACGTCTACCTTATACCCTCCATCACAGTGGCTTACACAATGTTTGAATGAAAGAAGAAGGAATAAATGAATGGCAAGATTAAAAATGAGCTAAATAACAGCATATTGGGAAGAGCAGAAGCTTTGGAGTGAGGTCTAAACTCACATCCTCTTTCTGCCACATATTGAAGGAACAGGTTAGATAACAGCCAGTCTCTTTAACTATCAAATAAGCATATTATTTCTCCCCTCACAGAATATCGGTTGGCTTAAATGAATTGACGCATATAAAATGTCAATGTAGTCCCAACACATAATATGTATTCAATAATCATAATTATTATCATAAAATGATAACATTATCATAAATTCATGGTGAATTCAACCATTTATTTTTTGGCAGACTTCTCCATTACTCATGTTGTGTTGTTGCTCTTAGATGCTGTCCAGTCAGCTCCAACACAATGTACAACACAATGTACAACAGAATGAAACACTGCCCAGGCATGTGGCAGCCCCACAGCCCTTGAGATACCTGTGTCATCCATCTCCTTGAAGTTCTTCCCCTTCCTTGATGACCCTCCATTTTCCCAAGCATGACATCCTTCTCCAGGGAATGGTCCCTTCTGAAAACATGACCAAAGTTGGTGAGATGAACTCTGGCCATTCTTGCTCCAAAGAAAATTCCATCTGCACTTCTTTCAGCACAGATTAGTTCATTCTTCTGGCAGTCCATGGTGCTTTCGTTATTTTCTGCCAACATCACATCTCAAAACCATCAACTCTTCTTTGATCTTCCTTATTCATTGTCCAGCTTTCACCTGCATATGAGCCTATTGAAGTTACCATTACATGGGTAAGGCACACCTTAGTCTTCAAAGAGATATCCTTGTTCTTCAACAGTGTAAAGAGGTCTTTTGCAGCAGATTTGTCAAGTGCAATATGATGTCTGATTTCTTGATTGCTGCTTCCGTGGATGTTGCTTGTAGATCCATGTAAAATGAAATCTTTCACAACTTCTAGCTTTTCTCCATTTATCGTGATGCTGCCTATTGGTCCAGTTGTGAAGACTTTCATTTTCTTTATGTTGAGGTGTAATCCATACTAGAGACTGTAGTCTTTAATCTTCACTGGTAAGTACTTCAAGTCATCTTCACTTTCATCAAACAAGGTTGTGTCATCTGAATACCACAGGTTCTTAAGGAGTTCTTCCTCCAATAGTGATGCCACTATTGGAGTTTTCTTCATATAGTCCAGCTTCTCAGATTATTTGCCCAGCATACAGATTGAATAAGTATGGTCAAAAGATCCAACCATGATGCACACCCTTCCTGATTTTAAACCATGTGGTATACCCTTGTTCTGTCAGAATGACAGCCCCCTGGTCTATGTATAGGTTTCTCATGAGCATAATTAAGTGCTCTGGAATTTCCATTCTTCACAATGTTATCTGTAATTTTTTATGATCCATACAGTTGAGTGTCTTTGCATAGTCAATAAAACAAAAATAAACACCTTTCTGGTATTCTTTGCTTTGAACCAAGATCCATCTGATATCAGCAATGACATCCCTCATTCCACATGCTCTTCTGAATCCAGCTTGCATTTCTGGAAGTTCTCTGTCAATAAACTGCTGCAACAGTTTTTGAATTATCTTCAGCAAGATTTTACTTGCATCTAATATTAATGCTATTTTTCAATAATTTCCACATTCTGTGGGATCACGTTTCTTTGGAATGGGTACAATATAAATTTTTTCCAGTCAGCTGGCCAGGTAGATGTTTTCCAAATTACTTGGCATATATGAGTAAGTGTCTCCAGTGCAGCATACATTTGTTGAAGCATCTCAATGGGTATTCGGTCAATTCCTGGAGTCTTGTTTTTCACCAATTCCTTCAGTGCAGCTAGGACTTTTTCCTTCAGTACCTTGGTTCTTGATTACATGTCACCTCCTGAAATAGCTGAACATCAACCAGTTCTTTGTACAGTGACTCTTTATATTCCTTCTATCTTCTTTTGATACTTCCTGCATCATTCAATATTTTGACCATGTTGTTGTTGTTATGTGCCGTCGAGTCGGCTCCGACTCATAACGACCCCTCCTTGGGTTTCCGAGGCAGTATCACTACGAAGTAGATTGCCTCATCTTTCTTCCAAGGAGTAGCTGGTGGGTTTGAACCACCAGCCTTCTGGTTAGCAGTCAAGTGCCTTAGGCACTATGCTACCAGAGCTCCTATTTTGCCCATAGAATCCCTCAATATAGCAACAGGTGGCTTGATTTTTTTCTTCAGGCTTTTCAGCTTGAGAAATGCTCAGAGTGTTCTTCTTTTTTGGTTTCCTAACTGCAGGTCTTTATTGAAATATAATAAAATTACATTTCATTATAATTTACTTTGTCTTTCGACCTGCTCTTTAAAATCTTCTGAATAGAAACTTGGAATCCCCAATCTTTCTAAGTAATGACTAAGGAACTAACTCACCTGGTTAGAAATAGCATAAACCTAAACAAACTAAAAGTAAGGAACTAAACAGTTAAACTCATGAAACAATAAACTAAGATATCAAAGTAAAGATTAAAAATAAATGGACTTCTAAAATTTTTCCACCTTTTTTCTATTTGTGCTGTATTATTTATAATTTATAATGGTCACTCTTCTACTTTACTAACTTATTCTTTAGCTTTTTCTAATATGTAGTTAATATAATATCTTGCATTGAAATTGTATTTTATTTTTCTACTTATCTCTCTCTGTCTCTGTCTCTCTCTATATATACACACACATATATCTAAAAGTTCAATTTTTTCTTTTTAAAGTATTCTATTTATTTTCTATAATTTCCTATGAACAGATATTTTTAACTGGCCTTTTGTAAATAAAGTTTTGTTTTAGTATAACTTTAGGTTATACATCAACAAATGTATAATCTACATCAACAGAATGAAAAAACAGTACAGAAAATCCCTGTACACCCATAAGTTTCCACTATAATTAAAATCTCATATTAGTATGGCACATTTGTCTGATTTAATAAACCAACATTGACCCATCATTGTTAACTAAAGTACAAACTGTATTCAATGTATTCAGTAATGATTGTGAACATGCATAGGACTGGGCAGAGTTTCCTTCTGGTATACACAGAGTCACTCAAAAGCACTTAACTAAGGACACCAAACATCCAAACTATATTCTAATTTTCTTAATTTTTCCCCAACGTCCTTTTTCCAGTCCAGGATTCTAAGAATATTACACTTAGGCATCCACTCTCCTTAGGCTACTGACTATTATAGTTTCTCATACTTTCCTTATTTTTGATGTCCTTGATGGCTTTCAACTCAGGCATCTTGTAGACTGTCCCTCATTTGGGATCATTCTAACTTTTTTTGTTTTGTTTTTTTTCAGAATTAGACTGGAGTTTCATGTTTGGTGGAGGAAGATCGCAGTAGTAAATTTCATTGTCATCACATCACATCAAGGATAAGTACTATCAACAAGTCATATCATTCTTGTTAAACTTGACCACCTGACTCAAGTAGTGTTTGTCACATTCTTTATAACAAATATTTTTTTTCTGCCTTTCAATACTGTACTTTTCAGAAATAAGTCACTATATATAACTCACATTTAAAGAGTGGAGACAAATGTTTTACCTGCTTGACGTGAGTTATCTTTAATTATTTGGATTTTTTCTGTATGGAATATTTTTCCACGACGACCACCACCACCCAAGCCATTTATTTAAGCTTACTTGTATAAGTATGGACTCATGAATATTTATTTTATGCTCTGGGTTATAATCTACCAGTACTTTATTATGTTAACCACTGGGGACTCATTCAGTTGGCTTTTATGTCCCTTTGGTGTGCTCCCATCATTCTGGTTTTTCTTTTTGTTTGGTTTGGTTAGGAGGTTTTTTTTAAACTTTCTAACGATTCAAGATGTTCCAGGTTGCTCTTGCATATTTCTAGCTTAAATGTAATTTTTTATTTTTTTAAGCACATAAGCATAACTGTTTTGTAGTTTATGATTATTCCAACATTGGGAAAATGTGTGGATATGTTTTGTTTCTGCTAGTTTCTGTTCATGTTGTCTTGTTTCATTATGTACTTAGTTATCTGTTTCTTGTGATACTCATTTGCCTAGGAAAATTACTTGCAGCCTTGATTGGAGATACCTTCCTTTAAAGAGAATCTAAGATTGCTTCTTCCAACTGCCTAGGGCAACCATCAATCTAAAGCTTTGTCGAACTTAATCCATACCTTGAAATTTTTGTTTACTTCATTTGTGTCATAATTATTATTTTTATTATAATTTTACATACTTTGCCTAAAAATTAATTTGCTCACCAGTCTTTTTGGAATCTCAAACCTTCCATCTCAGATCATTTTCCTTCTTATTGATGTATATCTTTTAGATATTCCTTTTGTAGAACTCTCTCTGGATAACAAACTCAGTTCTCATTTACCTGAAAATATTTTTATTTTTATTTTTTTTGAAAGACTTTTTTTTTTTTTTTCCCTTGGAAGAGAGTTCTTGAGAAGCAACTATTTTATGAAGTTTAAATTATTCTATCCTCTGGTCTCTGTTGTTGCTGGTTGCTGTTAAGAATGTTTCTTATGATCTTTTCTTTTTTTAAATATATATGTATGTATTTCTAGTTGTGTATAAATATCCTCTGTTTATATTTGCTTTTCTTAAATTGTTAAGTGTGAATGTATTTTTATTTATCCTTCTTTGTAAATATTGTGCTTCCTCTATCTGTAATTCAAAGTTTCATTTCTTTCTAAATAATTCACATTTATTGTCTTTACAAATATTACCATCTCTCCTTTTTTTTCCCCCACATATTGGAATTCCACATAGACATATAGTCAACCTCTCATTCTAATCTCAATATCTCTTAATCATGTTTTTTCCTACTTTTCCTTTCTGTGTATGTGTTCTGTTTTCTGGATAATTATTTCACTTCACCCTTTTAGGTAGATTTTTCTGTGGTTTAAAGTATCTACTGAGGGTTTTATTCATCACTCATTTCAAAATATCTCATTTCTTTTTCAAACATTACTGGAAATTTTCAACAGTCTTTTGTTGACTCACTTGAGGTATAGTTTTATTTGTTTAAACACTTCTTTCCTAGTTCCATTTTTTGCTCTATATCTGAACATTTCAGTATCAAAGTCCTTATGGCTCTAAGTCTGTGTTTCTTCCTACTCCCATTCATGGTTTTTGGAAAATTTTCAGCATCATTTCAACCTGCGACATTGCTCTTGGCCCTAATTGTTAGTTTTCTTCAAGAGAGGATTTGTATTTATATCTTTCTCTGTATGATCTAGTTCTTTATTTACAATATTCAAATTTAAATACCTCTGAAAATAAACATAAAATACTTGAAATAGAAAATTTTCAGCTAGGAAATTCAAACAAGAGGTGATTCAAATGGAGAGAATTTTAGGTCTAGTCAAAATGTTAAGAAAAGGAAATTTAACAGGCTGGCAATTCAAACCCACCAGCCACTGCTCTGAAGGAAGGTTGGACAATCTACTTCCGTAGTGATACTGCCTCAGAAACCCAAGAAGGGGTCGCTACAAGTAGGATCCGACTAGACAGCAAAGAGTTTGGAGTTTTTATTGTAAAACATATTTCAGGGACTTAAAAATGATCTTAAAATCAAAAGACTCCTTTAGAAGTCATAAGTTGCTTTCTTTAATGTAAATTTAAAATAATAATAAGATTTAAATTGAGTTTTAAACATTCCACTATATAGCAATTTTCTTCACTGTAGTTAAGGCATTTTTAAGTCCCTCTCTGGAAAAAAAGACAAGATGACTGATTCTTCACAAAGTATCATTAGAATTTACTTTGAACCATTACAAATCACACAAGTGTTGCACAATTTTCACTAAATTTACAAAGAGGCAAAGTATATGGGACAAATTCAAAAGACAATTCGATTCCATAATATTGAGAACAGAAGCTATTCTTGTTTCAGATTTAGATTGTTTTTTAATGCCTTGAATCTGTATAGTACTGTATAATATTTGAGTGATCTGACAACTATTAGTTCACAAAACTAAATATCAGGCTGTTTTGAAAATGTTTTTATCAAAGTGATTGTGAGGTTAGTGACCGATGAGAGCCATTTACTTGTTCCGTCTTCTCCTGCCCTCATTCTTTGCTTGTCTGCTCCATCTGTCTCTCCTGCTTTCCGTTATTCCTACCTTGTTTCCCCTTCTTTCAGCTTTTATTATTATTATTATTTCTACAGCTGTTTATTGAATATGTATTATGTGTTAGGAAATGTTCCCAATGTGAAAAAGTCATGGCTCCTAGGAAATACCAATATTATGAATTAGTTGGTGGGAACATTAAAACGAAACAAAACAAAACATGAAAGGTACCTAACAGTAAAGACCTGCATATAATGTTATGGGGATAATTAAAATTACAGCAAATGCAATGTGAGGGCCTCCAAATCTGGATACTTGGCAAACAAGTATGCAAAGTAGTCTAGAAAGACGTAAACCTCTGTGGACTGAGTACTCAAAAAAAAAAAAAAAAAAATTATAGAGAATAGACTAAGTTACATTTTAAAGTGTAAGTAATATGTAAACTGGTAAATAAGATTATGGTAGTCTTTCCAAGAGAGAGAAACAGTATGAGAAATCAGTCATGAAGCTGTAAATGAGAATATAATTTCAGTGGATAGTGAATATATTTACCTGGCATAAAAGCAAGGCTGTTTCTGTTTCTTTTAACAAATCTTGTGAGAGACAAGATTGGAAATAAAGAAGGGGGCAGTACTCTTTAGGAGAGCTTTGATTACCTGTCTATTAAATTTTTAGACTGTTTGAGAGGCAATTAACTGATTTGAGTATATAGTTATCATGTGATGATAAATAAGGTACCCACCCACTGCCGATTCTGACTTATAGAGACCCTCTTTGGGTTTCCAAGGCTGTAAATCTTTACAGAAGTAGATTGCCTCATCTTCCTTCTGCAGACTAGTTGTTGGGTTTGAACCTCTGACATTCTACTTAGCAGCCAAATGTCTTACCCACTATGCCCCCAGAGCTCCTTAAACAAGGTACGGAAAAATTAATTTCTTTATATCTAATTTTCTACCCTACATACCCACTATTGTCAATTGTTTTCAAAATCCTCTTTTTGATTTATTTTAAAACCACATCCAATTTCTTCTTAACATATTAATATTAAATCTATAAAGGTTTCACCTAAAAAATTCTTTGTTATATAATGCTACTTTAATTAGGGAGCAATTACTGCTTTAAAGGAAACAATAAAAATCTATGTAAGATGATTCCATCCATCTTTTGGGAGCAGTATTCTTTATAGTATTGGGCTGAGAAATGGGTAAATATATTCATAAATTATCTCCTCTGAAAACAAAATTAATTTTTAATGAGGATTATATTATAGTGTGAAAGGTGGGATCTACCTTAACATCTATTTCTCATACATAATGCCAACTGCACAAAACTTCTTTTCTTTTACAGGATATTTGTACTTAATCAACCTTGTATTCCATCAGTATGGTCTACTCACTACCTTTATCATTTGATAGGCATTTAATATGTTCTCACTTTTTGGCTATTATAAATAATACTGCTATGAACATTCATGTACAGCTTTTTGCGTGGACAGGTTTTTGAAAGTTTTTCAATTGTTTTGGGTGTATACATAGGAGTGGAATTGCTGGGTCATATGGTAACTTTATATTTAATATTTTAAAAAACTACCAGATTGTTTTCCAAAAAGCCTGCACCATCTTAAAATTCACCAGCACTGTATAAGAATTTCCATTTCTCACATTCTTGCCAACATTTGTTTCTTTTGTTATAGCCATCCAGTAGTCGTGATTTTGATTTGTTGACCATCTTTCATGTGCTTATTGGTCATTTGTGTATCTTTGGAGATAAAGATATTCAGATCTTTACTCATTTTTCATTTGAGTTTTCTTGTTATTATTGAGTTGTAAAATGCATTATATATCTTGGCTACAAGTCCTTTATCAGAGATATGATTTGCAGATATTTTCTCCCATTCTATTCTATTTTTAGGAGCTCTGGTGGCATAGTGCCTAAGGCATTTGACTGCTAACCAGAAGGCTGGAGGTTCAAACTCACCAGCCACTCCTTGGAAGGAAGGTTGAGCAATCTACTTCCATAGTGATACCGCCTCGGAAACCCAAGGAGGGGTCGTTATGAGTTGAATCCAACTCCATGGAAGTGAGTTTGTTTTCTTTTTTGTTGTCTGTTTGTTTTTATTCTGTTTTTAAGATCTCTCTATGCAGACACGTATGCTCACTTTCTGCTAACTATTGGCCAACAGCTTATGTTGTCCTTTCACCATATTTATCTATTTGGCCCTCTTGTAATGAACACCTTGATTGACTCCCATTTCTCATCATCACAAGCAATGCTGCAATGAACACCTTTGTAGAACTTCATGATATATATCTTTGGGATATATATCCAAGAGGAGAATTGCTAGGTGTTGGGTAAGGTAATTACATTTCATATTGCATCCCAGGATGCATGTGCCAGTTCATACTCTCATAGCAGTGTATGAATGAACCTATATCTACATGTTTCACATCTCCACAAACAATCAGAATCATCTATCTTTCTGTATTTAATGGTCTGCTGCATAGAAAATGTAGAAAATAATACCTAATTATTGGGATTTCTATTTCTCTGATTCCTTTTTTTAATTTAATGAATTAGAAAATGTATTAAACTTCATAATTTTTAGTTTATTAGACTTTAAAGCAAAATAAGGAGCTCTGGTAGCATGGTACCTATTGCATCTGACTACTAACCAGAAGGTTGGTGGTTCAAATACACCAGCCACTCCATGGAAGGAAGTCTGGGCAATCTATTTCCATAAAGATTTACCACTTCAGAAACCTAATGGGAGTCACCATGATTCAGAATCAATTGATAGCAGTGTTTTTTTTTTTTTTTTTTTTAAAAAGCAAGATACGTAACATCTCTTTCACAGGATTAAAAGGAACAAATTGAATATGTATAATGCACTTTTGCAATGATTGGCATACAGTAAGCATTCAATAAATATAAGGTCATGTTATTTGTAGTATTTGTGGGTTCTTGAAAATTATAAGGACTTTTGCAGATAGTGGTACAGGTAGCCTGGTGGTTAAAGATTCAAAACTAGATCATAAGCATCTCATAAAATGGCAGGTGCTTTCCTGGAGAAATTTCTGTAGTCCTTGCCTCCAAATGTGTCTTCTTTGGTCACTTAGTCCTTTTTCTTGCTTCTAATGAGTCTAGTTTTACTCTCACAAACTGGATATTTGCAGATTTTTATCCATGCAATTAGTTCCATTACTTGCTGTTAAGATTGCTTACAGCCCTATTGGCAGCCTATCTGTCAAGTTTGAGTTCTGATCTCAGCCTCAGTGAGATTTGAATTTGGCATCTAGAGTGGAATGGAAAAGTATCTTAGATGGAGCATGGACTCTGGGTTCTATCTACTACCTGTGTGATTTAGGGCAACTATTTAATCTTTCTGAGTTTCAGATTACTCATTATAAAATGATAAACATAATTGTTCTTATCTCCTACAATGTACATGAGGATGAACTCTAAAGCACCTGTAACACAATACCTGTCACAGAGTAAGCAAGTTCTATCCAGGTTTTTATTATTATTATACCAAGGCCTTAAGAAGCCTTGGTGGTACAGTGGTTAAAGCACATAGCTATTAACCAATAGGTCAGCAGTTCAAATCCACCAGCTGCTCTGTGAAAGAAAGATGTGGCAGCTTGCTTCTGTAAAGATTTACAGCCTTGGAAGCCTTGTGAAGCAGTCATACTGTTTCTAATAGGGTTGCTACAGTTGGAATTGGCTTAAGGATAGTGAGGTTGGTTTGGTTTTGGTTTAAGGGAGCCTTGGTAGTGCAGTGGTTAAGAGCTTGGCTGTTAACTAAAATTTTGATTATTTGAACCAACCAGCAGCTCCACAGAAGAAACATGTGGCAGTTGCTTTCATAAAGATCTACAGCCTTGGAAATCCTGTACAAATCCTTAGATATAAGGAAGCATCTAAAAGTAACTAATACTTTTTTTATGGTCAGTTTTTACACAAAATGCCTCAGCTCTGCTGGTGAACAATTAAACATTATTTAATTCGAGATCATGGAAGTTAGGGTTAAAATAAGGATTATTTTTATTTCTTTTATCAATCAATGATAGTTTTCCTGTGCTCTGCCTCTGAAGGAAACAAATGGGAAGTTTTTATTCCCTTGTTCATATTTATTCTTAATCCTAGCAGATTCACCAGTTTTATGCAATGACCGGCAGCAGCAACTCAGAGTTAGGCAAGGCTATGATGTACATGTGCAATTTAAATACTTTTGGAGAACACAGGCTGATTAGAAGTATGACTTGAAAACCAACCTTCAATTTAGACGAAAGGGGAGTATAAAGCAGAAAAGTGAAGAAGGGACTTGAGCTTGCTCAATTGCATAGAGATTCAGTAAATGTGGAAAGCATTTAAATACTTAATAATATTGATCTTCCCCCAAGGTTTTTTTTTTTTTTCTTTGTAGTTGGCTTAATTAGTGTTTATTAACCATTCTGCACCAAATATTTTTCTAGTACCTTGAAAATCTATAGCAGCTATAATCTCTGCCAGTGCTAGGAAATGCCTTCCTATCGTGCCTGCTCCAGTGCAGTAACTTAATTTGTATCTATTTACCTATGTTCAAACAGTGAGCCGAAGAGTGAAAGATTCATCAATCAACTGGTTGTTTTTTATACAAAATTATACAAATGAGCTAAAGTTATTTTTTCACTAAATGGAATTTAAAAAAAAAACAGCAGACTTAGATGCAACCTTAAGTAATTTTTTAAAAAAATGTTATTGTGGTTTACTTGTAAATTTACAGTGCAAATTAATTTTCCTTTCAGTAATTTACTCACAGATTATTATGTGATTTTGGTTGCAATCCCCATGTGTCAGCACTCTTCCCATGCCTATCTCAGTTTCCCCTTCCTGTTCACCTGCTTTCCCTGCCCCTTCTTCCTTCTTAACTTTGCTTTTAGGCAAATACTGTGTCCTTTTTGTTTAACGTAGTTGATTATTCTGAGAAGCATATTCCTCCTGGGTGTTATTGCTCATTTTATAGGCCTATCTTCTATGTGTCTGAGAGATGATCTCCAAGAGTGGCTTTAGTTCTAATTGAGAAGGGTGTCTAAGGGCCATAATCTGCAGGAGAGGATTGTAACAGTCTCTAACAGACCAGTAAGTCTGTTTCTTTTTATGAATTTGAATTTTGTTCTGTATTTTCTCCCACTCTTTCCAGTACCTTCTATTGTGATCCTGATCAGAGCAGTTGGTAGTAGTAGCCAGGCACTATCTATTTCTTCTGGTGTTAGGTTAGGGGAGGCTGGGTTTCATGTGATTCATCAGTCCTTTGGACTAATTGTTCCCTTGAGTTCAAGTTGTCTTCGCTCTCCTTTTCTTAGGGTGGAAAGAGACCGATCATTGTAATTTAGATGACTGCTCACAATCTTTTAAGGCCCCAGTCACTACTCACCAAAGTAAAATGTAGAACATTGTTTTTATGGACTGTGCTATGCCAACTGACCTAGATGTCCCCTGATACTATGATCCCTATCCCCAAACCCAGTATCTCAATCCTGGAAAGTGTTTGGTTATGGCCAAGAGGTTTTCATGACTGAGTCCCCTATGCGCTCTATTATATACATGGGTATACTTGCTCCATTAGGCTCAAACATAGGAACAATTGTAAGGATGATGCAGGACTGGGCAGTGTTTCATTGTGTTTTACAGGAAATCACTGTGAGTCAAAACCAAGTCAATGGTACCTAACAATAGCATAACATATTTGCAGTATGTACAAAAATGTATATAGTAATATCCACTGTCACCTCTACTATGCATGTGAGTATATTCCCATAAGCCCTGTTACTCCATTCATCTTACATAATTATATACTCACTTGTACATTGTTTTTTATATTACTATTACTGTAAAACTGTATATGTAATTATATTTAGTGTTGTTGCCTTTTACTCTTGCATACTTTCAGTTAGGTTCCTCTGCCTGTGTTGTTGTGACTCCCCTAATATTGTATATTGTCTTTCTCTTCACCAAATTTAGCTTGTGTCTACTATGTAGTTAGTGATTTCCCCTTCTTACCCCTTCCTGTCTCTGATAACCAACAAATAATGTTTCTTTCTGTGTGCAAACTTGACTTTTCATGATAGTAATCTCATACAGTATCTGTCCTTTGTGACTGATTTATTTCAGTGAACATAATGTAGTCCTGGTTCATCCATGATGAGAGATGTTTCATGGATTTTTTTCTTTAACATTACATAGTATTCCATTATGTGTAAGTACCAATATTTGTTTATCCATTTATCCATTGATGGGTGCTTAGTTTGTTTCCACCTTTCTGCTATGGTGAATAATGCTGCAATGAACACTTTTGTTGTTGTTGTTAGGTGCCATTGAGTTGACTCTGACTCATAATGACCCTATGTACAACAGAAGAAAACACTGCCCAGTCCTGTGCCAACCTCACAATCCTTGCTATACCTGAGCCCATCATTGAAGCAATTGCGTCAATCCATCTCATTGAGGGTCTTCCCCTTTTTCATTGACTCTCCACTTTCACAAGCATGATATCCTTCTCCATGGAATGTTCCATTCTGACAACATGACCAAAATAGGTCAGACAAAGTCTGGCCATTCTTGCTTCCAAGGAGCATGCCGGCTGCACCTCCTCCAGGACAGATTTGTTAGTTCCTTTGGCAGTCCCTGGTACTTTCAGTATTCTTTGCCAACACCACAACTCAAAAAACATCACCTCTTCTTTGGTCTCCCTTGTTCATTGTCCAGCTCTCGCATGCATATGAGGTGCTTGAAAATACCATGGCTTGGGTTAGGTGCACTTTAGTCTTCAAGGAGATATCTTTGTTCTTCAGCACTTAAAAGAGGTCTTTTGCAGTGCATTTGCCCAGTGCAATATGTCATCTGATGTCTTGACTGCTGCTTCCATTGCTGTTGAATGTGGAACCAAGTAATATGAAATATTTAACAACTTCAATCTTCTCTCCATTTATTGTGATGCTGCTTATTGGTCCAGTTGTGAGGATTTTCATTTTCTTTTTGTTAAGATGTAATTTATCCTGTATACTAAAGTCTTTAATCTTCACCAGTAAGTGCTTCAAGTCATCCTCACTTTAAGCAAGCAAAGTTGTGTCATCAGCATATTGCAGGTTGTTAAAGAGTCTTCCTCCAATCCTGATGCCACATACTTCTTGATATAGTCTAGCTTCTCAGATTATTTGTTCAACATACAGATTGAATAAGTATGGTGAAAGGATACAACCATGACACACTCTCTTCCTGCATTATCCCCTTGTTCTGTTTGAACAACAGCCTCCTGGTCTATGTACAGGTTCCTGATGAGCACAATCATGTGTTCTGGAATTCCCATTATTCTCAATGTTATCCATAATTTGTTATGATTCACACAAGCAAATGTTTTTATATAGTCAATAAAACATCTTTCTAGTATTCTTTGCTTTGAGCCAAGATCCGTCTGACACCAGCAATGATATCCCTCATTCCATGTCCTCTTCTGAATCCAGCTTGCATTTCTGGAAGTTCTCTGCAACCATTTTTTGAATTATCTTCAACAAGATTTTCCTTGCATATGATATTAATGAAATTGGTAGATAATTTCCACATTCTGTGGGATCACCTTTCTTTGGAATGGGTACGAATATGGATCTTTTCCAGTCAGTTGGCCAGGTAGCTGTCTTCCAAATTTCTTGGTATAGCCAAATGAGTGCCTCCAGCGTGGCATCCATTTGCTGAAACATCTCAGTGGGTACTCCATCAATTCCTGGGGTCTTGTTTTTTGCCAATTCCTTCAGTGCAGCTTCAACTTCTTCTTTGAATACCATTGATTCTTGATCATATGCCACCTCCTGAAACAGATGAACTTTGACCAATTCTTTTTGGTACAGTGACTCTGTGTATTCCTTCCACCTTTTTTTTTTTTTTTTTTAATTGTTCTTTGGGTGCAAATGTACAGAGCAGAATTTGTTTTACATTCAACAGTTCATGTACATTTGGTTTCACTCCCCAACTACCATCCTTAACCCTAACCCACTCTCCTCCTCTCCCTTCCCTGTGACTCTCCCCCTTCCCTGTGCCCTTCTTAGTTATGCACTTCTGTCTGTCCAGCTTTTCCCTCCATATGAATGCTGCCCCTCTGGTACCTCATGGTTAATTGCTCCAAGAGGTGTATCTCTGTAGAGTAGGTGGGTGCATCACCGTGGGTCAGGTGTTGTGAATGTAAGTCTTACTTCTCTTGGGCTGAGAGCCAGCCATTGGGTGTGAGTCTTATCCCAGGCCTGAAGTGTATCCCAGGGCCATAGTCTTGGGGGTCCCACCAGACTCCATCCAACCTATGATTCTGGTTGTTACTGTGTTTTTGAATTTTGTTCCATGTTTTTCCTCCAACTCTATTCAGGATCTCAAGTTTGGATCCCTTCCTGAATGGTTGCCATTGGTAGACAGGCACTATCTAGTTCTTCTGGTCTCAAGATCCATCATATTCTAGGGCTGATTACTTTCAAATACCCTTGGTTTTCTTCACTCTTCTTTGCTTCCATCTTCTTTTGATGCTTCCTGCATCATTCAGTATTTTGTCCATAGAATCTTTCAATATTGCAACTCAAGGCTTGAATTATTTCTTCAGTTCTTTCCACTTGAAAAATGCTGAGCATGTTCTTCCCTTTTAGTTTTCTAACTCCAGGTCTTTGCAAATTTCATTGTAATAATTGACTTTGACCTCTTGTGCTGCTCTTTGAAATCTTTTGTTCAGCTCTTATCTTGTGATTTCTTTCATTTGCTTTAGCTACTTTCTATTCAAGGGCAAGTTTCAGTCTCCCTTCTGTCATCCATCTTTGTCTTTTCTTCCTTTCTTGTCTTTTTATGACATATTGCTGTCTTCCTGAATGAAGTTCTTGATGTCATCTCACAATTGCTCTGGTTTTCAGTCACTAGTGTTCAATACACCTAATCTATTCTTTAGATGGTCTCTAAATTCTGAAGGGATATAATCAAGGTCATATTTTGGCTCTTGTGGAGTTGTTTTAATTGTCTTTAACTTCAAGTTGAATTTGCATAGGAGCAGTTTGAAGGTCTGTTCCACAATCAGCTCCTGGCCTGGTTTTGGCTGAAGATATTGAGCTTCTCCATCACCTCTTTCCACAGTTGATCTGATTCTTGTGTACTACATCTGGTGAAGTCCATGGTATAGCCATCATTTATGTTGTTGAAAAAAGGTATTTGCAATTAATAAGTTGTTAAAAAAATAAACAAATTCACTGCCATTGAGTCAATCCTGACTCAGAGTAACCTCCTTTCAGTTTCTGAGGCAGTAAATCTTTACAGAAATAGATTGCCCAGTCTTCTTTCCATGGGAATAAGTTGTTAATTTTGCAAAATTCTATCATGTGACCACCAGCAATTTTTCTATTACCAAGGCCATATTTTCCAACTACTGATGATTCTTCTTTGTTTCTAACTTTTGCATTCCAATCACCAGTGATAATCAGCACATCTTGTTTGCATGTTTGCTCAATTACAGACTGCAGAAGTTCGTGAAAATCTTCAATTTCTACCATCTTTGGCTTTGGTGGTTGGTACATAAATTTCAATAATAGTAGTATTAACTGGTCTTCCTTGTAGACATATGGATAGTATCCTATCCTTGACAGCATTGTACTTTAGGATAGATCTTGAAGCATTCTTTGGGATGATAAATGCCATGCCATTCCTCTTCACTTTGTCATTCCAGGAATAGTAGATCATATAGTTGTCTGATTCAAAATGGCCAAATTAGTCCATTCCAGCTCACTAATGCCTAGGATATCAATCTTTATGCATTCCATTTCATTTTTGACAACTTCCATTTTTCCTAGATTCATATTTTGTACATTCCATGATCCAAATATTAATGGATATTTGCATCTGTTTCTTCCCATTTTGAGGTGTGCCACATCAACAAATGGAGGTCCTAAAAGCTTTACTCCATCCACATCATTAAGGTCAGTTCTACTCTGAGGAGGCAGCTCTTCCTCATCATATTTTGAGGCCTTCTGAACTGAAGAGCTCATCTTTCAGTACTGTATTGGAAAATGTTTCAGAACTATTCATAAAATTTTCAGTAATATATCAGACAGTGTTTTACTGCTAGTCATAAGGTTTTCACCGGCCAATTCTTTACTGCTACTCATAAGGTTTTCACTGGCACATTCCTTCTTCAGAGTCTATCTTAGTCTGGAAGATCCACTTAAACTTATCCATCATGGATGACCCTGCTGGTATATGAAATATGGGTGGCATAGCCTCCATGTCACAGCAACACATAAGCCACCACAGTATGACAAACTGACAGACAAGTGGTGTGCAATGAACATAGGTGGGCATATGTCTATTCATGTTACTGCTTTTATTTCTCTATGATATATACCTAGGCATGTGATTGCTGGATCCTCTGGTGTTTCTCTTTCTAGCTTTTTAAGGAAGCATCGTACCGTTTTCCATAGTGGTTGTGCCATTTAACATTCACATCAGCAATGTACGAGAGTTCCAGTTTCTCCACAGCCTTGCCAGCATTTATTGTTCTCCATTTTCATGATCATTGTCATTATTGCTAGTATGAGATAATATTTCACTGAGGCTTTGATTTGTATCTCTCTAATGGCTAATAATTGTGAGCATCTCTTTAAGTATTTGTTGGCTGCCTGAATGCCGTCTTTGGTGAAGTATCTGTTCATGTCCTCTGCCCAGATTTAATCGGGTTGTTTGTCTTTTAGTTGTGAAAGTGTTAGAAGTTGTTTTTTATGTAAATTTTAGATATTAGATTCTTGTCATAGATATTACTGTAATATTTATTCCCCTGTATGTGAGTTCTCTTTTTACTCTTCTGAAGAAGTCATTTGATGAGCATAAATATTTGATTTTTAGAAGTTCCTATTCATCTAGTTCATCTTTTGCTGTTCGTGCATTTTTCATATGTTTGATGGTTATTTATGGCATAAATTAGGACCCAAGATTTACAGTTATTTTTTCTTATATAATCTTTATAGTGCTAGGTTTTACGTTTAAGTCTTTGATCCTTCTTCGGTTAGTTTAGTGTATGGGGTGAAGTATAGATCCAGTTTAATTTTTCTGCAAATAGATATTTAGTTTTGCTGGTACCCTTTGTAAAAGACATTATCTTTTCCCCATTTAATGGATTTCACCCTTTATTGAAGACCATAGATGGACAGATTTATTTTCGGGTTCTCAATTCTATTCCATTGGTCTATGGGTCTGTTGTAGAACCAGTACCAGGCAGTTTTGACTACCATGACTGTATAGTGGTTCTGAGATAAGTAAGAGTTCTTCTTTTTCAGTTATGTTTTACTTATCCAGGCCTCTTTCTTTTCCATGTAAATTTGGTGATTAGTTTTTCCATCTAGTAAAGAATGTTATTAGAATTTGGATCAACATTACGTTATATTTATAGATCACTTTAGGTTGTTGTTGTTGTTGTTATTAAGTGCCGTCGGGTCCTTTCCGACTCATAGCGACCCCATGCACAGCAGAAAGAAACACTGCCCGATCCCGCGCCAGCCCCACAATCCCTGCTATACTTGAGCTCATCATCGCAGCCACCGTATCAATCCATCTCGTTGAAGGC
>NW_006921706.1:4494486-4509264 GCF_000298275.1 Orycteropus afer afer
TGCACTTCTGGCCTGCTACTCTGGGCGGGCCTGAGTTTGTCTCCTCACCTAATCCCTTTGGCTGATTGCTCTTCTCTCTGGCTTCCTGGCTTTTAATCCCCTTTCTCCTGCTCTTCCCACCTGCTACTTTGGGCATCCCTGAGTTGTCTCTCCTCACCTGTATCCCTGGGGCTGACTGCTCTTCTGTCCGCGTTCCTGGCTTTTATCCCCTTTCTTCTGCTCTTCTGGCCTGCTACTCTTGGCGGGTCTGAGTTTCCTCACCTCACCTAATCCCTTTGGCTGATTGCTCTTCTCTCTGGCTTCCTGGCATTTAATCCCCTTTCTCTTGCTCTTCCTGCTTGCTACTTTGGGTGTCCCTGAGTTCTATCTCCTCACCTGTAACCCTGGGGCTTACTTCTCTTCTGTCCTCACTTTATGTAGTACTGGTATTTTTAAAATGTCATATCTTCTTATCCATGAGCATAGTATGTTTTTTCTATTCATGTAGGTCTCTTGGTTTTTTTGCAGTAGTGTTTTGTACTTTTCTTTATATAAATCTTTTACATCTCTCAACTCAAAAATGCCATTGAGTTGATTCTGACTCATAGCAATCCCTCCTTGGGTTTCTGAGGCAGTATCACTATGGAAGCAGATTGCCCAACCTTCCTTCTGAGGAGTGGATAGTGGGTTTGTTGCACCACCAACCTTCTGGTTAGCAATCAAATGCCTTAGGCACTATGCTACCAGAGCTTCCTTTAGTTAGGTTTATTTGTAAGTGTTATATCTTTTTGAGGGTATTTGAACTGATATTTCCTTTCTTTTTCAGAGTTCTCTTTGTTACTGAAGAGAATCCAACTGATATTTGCATGTTAATCTTCTACTCTGTCACTTTGATTAATCCATCTATTAGTCCCAGTAGCATTCTTAAAGGGTCTCTGGGTCTCTGGGATGATTTGCTATGTATAGGATAATATCTTCTGCAAATAGGGATAATTTTACTTCTTCCTTACTAATGTGGATTCTTTTGAATTCCCTTTCTTGCCTTATTGCCCTGGCTAGGACCTCCAGAACAATATTGAATAAAGTGGTGATAAAAGACATCTTTATCGGGTTCTCATTCTCAAGAGGATTGCTTTTAGTCTCTGTCCATTGAGAATAATGTTGGCTGTTGGTTTTGCATACAATTAGGTTGAGAAATTTCCCTTCTATTCCTTTTTTTGCTGAGAGTTTTATCAGGTATGGGTGTTAGGTTTCATCAAATGTACTTTTTACATCAATCAATATGATCATGTGGTTTTTTACCTTTGGTTTGTGTATATGGTGGATTACCTTGATTGATTTTCTAATGTTGAAAGTCTAGTCTTCTTAAATCTTTCTATTGTTTTTCTGTTTCCTGTTCCATTTATTTTTATTCTAATATTTATTATTTCCCTTCTTCTGGTGAATATGAGCTTCTTTGGCTGTTATTTTCCTATTTGTTTGATTTGAAGTGTTAAATAACTGGAGTGGTAGACTGCTTAGGGAACCAGAACATTCTTTTGCTGCTTTTTGGAACAGGTTGGCAGGTAGGGCAAGAGGATGGGATTGCTAGAGCATTCCAGTGCTACTTAGAGGGACAGGTCACTGGGTGAAGGGCAAGGTCAGGCAAACAGGATCACTGAAGTGGTCCTGTGCCACTTAGGGGTAGATGATGGGTCACTGGGCAGAGGTCAGGTTGGGCAAGTGTGTTGATTATCAAAGTGGTCCCACATGTCTCAGTGGGGGGCGAGTAAGGTCGAGAGTGGGGTTAGGTGAACCATATCACTGGAGCACTCCTATGCTGTTTGGAAGGGTAGGTCACTGGGAAATGGGCAGGTCAGGTGGGGGATGGGGTGAAGCAGATGGGGGCACCTAAGTTATACTCCTCAGTGGTTGGACAACAGAGGGGATGGTGGATGGGGCTGGGAGGGAGGAAGAAAAGGGAATATCAAACTGTAGTCCCTAATATCAGGGCCTGTGGAGATAAAGGTTTTGTGCCTCTAGCCACCAGTAGTATGGAAGTAGAGGTAGCATGCTCCTCAGGTCACCAGGTGAGTTGGCTGCAGTCAGCAATCAGGAACTGGCCCTGCTCAAGTGTAAAGAATAGGGGTGCTGCCTGTAATTTGTTCAGGTGAGAAATTTTACTTCTTCATTTGTACCACATACTACAATGGTCAGGGACTACTACTCTTTAATAAATTTGTCTCTGGATTCTAGATCTCTCACTATTATGTGGGTGCTAGAATCTCTGGAACTCTCTCCTCTTTCCTGTGCTTTTTTTCTTTGATCTGTATTGGATTCCACTCCACTTGCTTCCTGCTAGTGTGTCTACTCAGTTTCTCTGTTTCTTATTGAGGATACTGTGAAGTTGCCATCCTATTTTCCTCATCTAGGACCATAACTGGTTTTGTCTCAAGATGACCACGCTGAGCCAAGAGGGCTGGCAGAGTTCCTCCACTCCATATCCTTCTTTATTTACTGTGTTCATTAAATTTCTCCTTCCAGTTGGTATACTATTCAATTCTTTATCCCTCCTTTTGATATTCATGGTTCCAGGATTATCATTAATCATTCAGGTCTTTACTATGGAGGGATGGTATGATGTGTCTGAGTAAGCTGCCATCTTGGCTTCTCCCCCTTAGGAAATATTTTGATGAAAGAAGCACATGTCAGTTGCTGTGGAGTAGGATCTGATTAGTAGGGACTCCTCCTTGGGTTTCCAAGGCAGTATCACTACAGAGGTAGATTGCCCAATCTTCCTTCCAGGGAGTGGGGGGTGGGTCTCAACTGCCAGCCTCTGGTTAGCAGTCAAATGCCTTAGGGGCTAGGCCACCAGAGCTCCAATTGCCCATCCAACACACCTCTGCAGACAGGTGTCCAGGGTTCTTCTGAGGAACTCCCTCAGACTGTCCATGAGGGAGTGGACCATGGTGGGCTGGGCTTGCGCACACAGTCCACAGCCAGCCCAGTGGTCACCACAAATGGAGACCCCACCTTGCCCCTGCCCACCACCACGTGATACCCAGATGCACAAGCACTGCACACACCTAGGCCCAGCGGCTGCCCAGGAGCACAGCAAGCTCCGGCGTCCTCCAGGCCTAGCCAGCGCGCAGCAGCCGCTCATGCACTAACTCCCTACAAGTGCCACAAGCTCCTTGTCAGTGGGCCATCCGTGAAAGGCGTCCAGGATCTCCTCGGGAAGACCAAGGAATGCCTCAGCACCTCCATGGCGGGAACGCAGGCCCGGGGAGCCGCACTTCCCATCCTCTCCCGCATGGGTGCAGTGTCCTGGGCCTCGCTGTTCCCAAGGCTCGAGGGGAAGGCATTCGCCCACCCCTCTTCACCTCTCTGGCCGCACGTAATACAGTATTTTAATCATTTGGTAATAGGTTTTAAACACTTTGCTATAGATCAAGGAAAAATGGGTCTAGAAGATAACTCACATAAAAATAAATATTAGAGATGGTTAACTAACTTCAGATAAAATGACAACAGACATTCATCGATAAAATATTTATAAAGATCAACTTTCATTTTAAATTATTTCTTAATTTTAAAATTGAATTAAATTTTAAATTTTAATTTCTAAATTTTAAATTATTTCTTAATTTTTCTCATATGCATAGAGGAAATATAGGAGGAGGAAGAGGAGGAACTGGCTGATGTAGAGAAGAAGAAAGAAGAAAAACAAGGAAGGATAGAGTAAGGAAGGGAGAGAGGGAGGGAGGAAGGAAGGAAGGAATTGCACAGTAATTGTTATGCTCAATCAACTTATACTATATAACTTCTGCTATCTTCTTAGAGATAAGGACATTTTTTGACAGGGTCTATGATTGTTCACCAAACAGCTCAAGCATTCAGAAGATTTGTAAAGGTAGACCAAAGATCAATGAAAAGTGTTAGTAAAAGAAAACCAGTAGTAGAATAAACTAATACTTACTAATTATTTCACATCAGAAATGGAGCTAGGCATTTTCCATGTATTAAATGGAGCTAGGCACTTTCCATATATTATCTCAATGGTATCACACCGTTCCTCCTTCCTCGCAGATGAGGTAGATATTAGTATTCTTTAAAAAAAGAAAAACCTTTCAAACTGAAACTTGAGATATTTTGGCCTACATCACCTTTAGAAGATGAAAATTTCAAGAACTGAAGCCATATCTTTTTGACATCCACATTCATCTGACTAATCTATCCTTTGTCCAGTGGTAATTTAAGTTCATAAGTGATAATTCCAAGCTTGCAAACTTGTTTTAAGTTTAGAGCAGGGGCTTGAATATAAAGAGATCAAATCAGCATTTACAGTGATTTGACAATTAAAATAACTGAAATCATTGGTCTTTGATATATAATGTCAGTCATAACAACTAATGAATTGATTGACTTCATCACTTGCTTAGTGGTTTCCACTTTGGAGTTCTGCTAAACAATACAATACATTCAGAATCACCAAAATTTGTAGCCCCATTTTTTCATTTGTTTATTCACTCATTTATTCAATTCTGTAACTGTTCTGGTTACCTAGCGCAGCTCTGACAGAATATACCACAAAAGGGATGACTTGAACAAACAGGAGTTTATTCTCTCAGTTCCAGTTCGGGAGGCTAGAAGTCTGAGTTCCAAGTGCCAGGCTCTAGAGGTTGTGTGAAAGCCCCTTGACCTTGACCTTCAGCTCTGCCTCTTCCTCCTGGCCCACTGAAGCTAGAGGCATCCCTTCACTCAGACAGCTACTGGCTGCTGAGGCTAACAAGCCCAAGGTCCACAAATAAAATGGCTCAGTCCCGATGTTACCAAATCACACAGCAAACCATTAATTCAAGTCCATTGTGAGTCCCAAGGTCAGCAGAGGGCAGCAGGCTGCTGAATAACTACTTGGCTACATGCAGGCTTCAAGTGTACCATAGACTAGAGACCATTCATTCCTCAAGGTTCTTCTTATATACAAGAAGCAGACCACATCCCTAAGACAGATCCTCAGCTGCTCACAGTAGATTCCATCATGGACTTGATAACAGTCTCATCATGGGGAATACCACATCTAGCTGCCCAGCCACTCAACCAGGCCCAGCCAAGATGACACACAAACTTAACTACCACAACAACCTATATTCCAGGCCTATGCTAGTCAATGTTAGGTGAACAAGACAAAACCTTTATATTCAAAGAGCTCATACCCACTAAAAGATGTGGTGGTTGTTGTTAGATATCACTGAGTTGTTTCCAATTCATAGTGACCCTGTGTACAACAGAACAAAACATTGCCTCGCCTTGCACCATTCTTCACAGTTGTTACTATTCCATTGTTACAGCCATTGTGTCAATCTAACTCATTGAGGGTCTTCCTCTTTTCCACTGACACTTCACTTTACCAATTTTTTTTTTTTTTCTCCCTCTACTGCTGCTCTAACAGAAAATACCACAACTGGGTGGCTTGAACGAACAGGGATTTATTCTCTTACAGTTCAAGAGGCTAGAAGTGTGAGTTCAAAGTGTCAGTTTTAGGGGCTGGGTGAAGGCCTCTTGACCTTAGATTTCAGCTCTGCCTCTTGGTCGTGGCCCACTGGAGCTAGAGGCATCTCTTAACTCAAAAAGCTGTTGGCTACTTAGGCTGACAAACTGAAGGTCATGAAGCAAAATGGTACAGGCCAAAGACTATCAAGCAACACAGTAGGTCACTAGTTTAAGTCTGGATATAGTCTTAAGATGAGCAGACAACATGGCAGGCCACAGAGATGAGGATTCAGCTCCATGCAGGATCCAAATGTACCAAGAAGCTCAAGACCTTTCTCAAAGCTGTCTTCTTACATATTAGAAGCAAACCACATCCCTAAGGCAGCCACTCAGCTGCTTATAGTAGATTCTACCATGATTTACTACTCTTACCATGGGATATAACTACATCCAGCTGCCCAGCCACTCAAAACCAGGCCCAGACAAGTTAACAGATAACCTTAACTACCACACCAACTAAGATGTCCTTCTCCAGGGAAGATAGAAAAATCCATGATCCCAACAAAGAACAAAACATGCTGATAGAGATATACAAAAAGTAAAATAAAGACATTTATGGCTCTATGGAGTGTCAGAAAATGTTTCCTTGAAAAGATAATATTTGACTTTTGTCCAAAAGGATGATTTATATAGAAGAATTTTGGGTAAGGCTGCCGAATTTAGAAAAAACAACACATGCATACCCAGGAACAAAATAGCACAGCATGTTTAAGGAATGTCAAGCAGTTTGATAGGCCTGGAGGTTGACTACAGGAAAGTGAAAATGAAAGAAAATGAAGCAGGCTGGTTATGAGCAACCATGAAGAATTTATATAATTTATCCAAATTAGAAGAAGAATATTGTTTTAATATATAGGTGGCTACTTCTCTCTCTCATTGTAAGGACAATCATCTTTCTGAAAGAAATAAAATGTATTATTTAGTTTTTAAATATTTCTGTGTGATGAAGAATATGATTTGGGGTTTAGTACCTCTGTTCAGACCACTGAAGTTATAAGAAAGCATTGCAGAATGGATCAATAGGATTTAAAATTGAGAAAGTAACTTGATCCAGCAATATTTAAGAGATTTCCCTCTGGGTTGTAGTTTTTTAATAGATATTCAAGAATCTAGATCTCCTGGGCTTCTAAAACTGTCTTAAGGAAAAGAAAATCTTAAGTGGATATTATTCTATTACCAGGAAAATTAAAAGCTAAATGTGTTTAATTTTGCATGGTCAAATATTATTAAAGATGTATTATCAATGTGTGCTCAAAACTAAGGGAACCATAAGAGATGCAATTGTTTGAGGAAATTAATATGCTGGGTCTTTAAAACTAATGTAGCATATTGCTTGCTTATCTCTGTTCACAAAAACATTCTCAATATCTGCTTTGTTCTTTATGAATTCCCAATTATCTATATATACAATACCAATTTTTAACTGCTGAATTTTTAGGCACATACAAAGATTCTAGCTAGCACTAAAATGGATCCTGTATCTAAAATATGCCAGGGTAAACTTGAAAGCTATTACTCAGTTTTGGAAAAGACATACAGAATCTTTGACAGGTTAACTCATTTACTTAGAAGACATTAGGAGCCACTCTCATGAGGTTAAAATCTGTTATCTGACATCTGTAAATGAGATGAAAACAGAACTCATTTCTTGTATCAGTCATCTGAGGATGGTGTTATTTGTCACTATAAATTCTGGGTGAGTCCCTGGGTAGTGCAAATGGGAAAGCACTTGACTACTAGCTAAAAGGTTGGTGGTTCAAATCCACCCAGGTCCTCCTTAGAAATTAAGCTTGTCAATCTGCTTCTGAAAGGTTGGAGCCTTGAAAATTCTATGGAATATTTCTATTCTGAGCACATAGGATCACAATGAGTTGGAATAGACTCAATAACAGCTAACAACAACAATAACATGGATTCTGGGTAAATATCTGGATGTGGCAGCATATAAGCAATACGTCTATAAGAAACAAATGAAAACCCTCTATTTAGAGCATGTCCGTAAGAAAAACTGTAACAAGATAACACATCACCACTTCCATTATGTTAAGGCTGAATTCAGCTGACCTGGACAGTAACCATAGGATAAGATTTGGACTTTGAAAAATTAAGCCTCTCTGAGCCAAGGATTTCCTATCCATGAAGGAAAGGAAAGTGAATATCAACCAAGCCATTCCTCCTAACTCTTTGCATTCTGACTGGCTCTATTGGGTTTTCAGAGTTTTATATAGTATCACTGGTTGTACAGTTAAACTAGTAATTTTCTGCTTTCCCAAAATCTGTATTTTCCTCAAAGGAGCAAAGCTGGCTCAGTCCCTGGGAACAGAGCAGTGGAAGCTCTGTTTTTGGCACATGTAGGGTGAAGAATTTAACTTTACCCAAAGAATTTTGTCTTTATCTTTGGTTCCTGAGAGATAACTTCGAAAACCTTGGTGTTTCCCCAGTGATTGAAGAATCTTTGTTTTCTGTAAGGGTTTCAGAACTGACAGTTTATGCTAGGGAGGTGACCGGTGGGCACTGGACAAACATGAAAAACTCATAATGTGAAATCAGACTGCCATGGAGAAGGGGACCATGATTAGATCGGTTACGCCTGTGTAATGACACTCAGCAAAGGCTCTGGAAACAGATGGTCCATGAGCTTCCTGGTTGGTGGCAGATATCAATGTCCATGGGAGGGTAGTACATCTCTATGTTTGGACATGCAAGCTCTGTATTGGGAATCTTCTAAATACGTTTCTTCATTTAATTCCCCCCCCCTTTTTTTTTTTTTTTTGCTATAATAAAATTATAGTAGTACATATAGAAGTTCCTTGAGTTCTGTGAGGCCATTTAGTGAATTGTCAAACCCAAGTGAGTAGCAGAACAGCTAGGTCAAAAGGTAGGGGGCTTAGGCCTTAGAATCCCTGGGCTAACATCTTGGAGGGGTAGAAGAAAGTCCTGATTTGTAGTCAGCAGATCATAAGTGAGGGTGTTGTGAGGATACACAAATTAGAGCTTTGTAATTGAAGTCTGGACAGATTTCGCAGTCTGGGGGACTATGTACCTTAACTTGTGAGGTCTTCCCTAACTCTGAGTAGTTAGAGTAAAAGGAAGTGCTTGCAAGTGCAGCAGGTATCAGAACAGAAGTGGAATGCAGAGGAATAGAATTGGGGAAAGATTGCATTGATTAATCAATACATTTGGAGTCAGAGAAGTGAGGATTTGATTTAGCAGCATTCTACAATACTGATGGTTGTTTCCTGGAGAAAAGTACATTGCTTACAGCTTGGATTACTGGAAAAAAAATCATACTGGTAGCGTGAACTGTAAGGACCTTTGGTGGTGTAGTGGTTAAGGCATTTGGCTGCATACCCAAAAGTTGGTAGTTGGAACCCACCAGCTGCTTCCTGGGAGAAATATGAGCCAGTCTGCTTCCATAAAGATTTACAGCCTTGGAAACCCAATGGGGTCACTATGTGTCAGAATCATCTTGACAGCAGTGAGTTTGGTTTTTCAGTTGAGCATGAACTATATTGTGGCAAGAAAGCTAAGAGGAGTGTGGGTATTTATCCATGGCCTTATTTATTGTACATCTTAAAGGAATTTTTTTCTTTTGTCTAGCTTGATGTGGCAGAGTAAAACTGTATGGTAGATGTAGAATTATTTTGTAAAATAATAATGTTTTTTCTACACTAGTTTAGTAGATCTGGGTCTTGGACATGTTTCTGAAGACACAGTTTTCTGGTAGTTTTAATTTCCAGTGGTTTAAAACACCTTTTTCACAAAGTAAATTTGGTTAATCTTTCTAACTCCAAGAGCAAAATATTATGAGTAGTATGACAAAGAGCATACTACATTGTTCAGTTTTTGCCTATATCTCATTATGTGCATTTTTCAATAGAATGCAGAAATTTTGAGATTCTCACAGAGTTAACCCTAAAGAGGTTATACAATATTACTCTTTTAGTAAAATGAACTTGAAATTAACTCTAATGTGCTATGATAGTATCCACTCTGTGCTTTTCTTTGCAACTTTGTCATTGCTGTTAGTTGCCATCTAATCAACTCTGACTCATAGCGACCTTACATACAGTGGAACAAAACACTGCCCAATTCCTGTGCCAGCCTCACAATCTATTCTACGTCCGAGCCTGTCGCTGCAGCCACTGGAATATCAATCCATCTTGTTGAAGGCCTTCCCCTTTTTCACTGACCCTCTGCTTTACCAAGCAAAATATTCTTCTCCAGGGAATGGTCCCTTCCGACAACATAACCAAAGTAGATGAGAGTCTATCCATTCTCACCTCCAAAGAGCATTCTGGCTGCACTTCCTCCAGGACAGATTTGTTAGTTCTTCTGGCAGTTCATTGAACTTTCAATATTCTTTGCCAACACCACAATTCAAAAGCATCAACTTTTCTTTGGTCTTCTTTATTCATTGTCCAGCTTTCGCATGCATATAAGGCAGTTGAAAATAGCATGGTTTGAATTAGGTGCACCTTAGTCTTCAGAGAGATATCTTTGCTCTTCAGCACTTGAAAGAGGACTTTTTCAGCAGATTTGTCCAGTGTAACACGATGTCTGATTTCTTGACTGTTGTTTCCATTGGTGTTGATTGTGGTACCAAGTAACATGAAATCCTTGACAATTACAATCTTTTCTCCATTTATTGTGATGATGTCTAATGGTCCACTTGTGAAGATTTTCATTTTCTTTCTATTGAGGAGTAATCTATACTTGAGACTGTAATCTTTAATCTTCAGTAAGTGCTTCAAGTCATCTTCATTTTCATCAAGCAAGGTTGTGTCATCTGCATATGGAAGGTTGTTAATGAGTCTTCCTCCAATCTTGATACTTCATACAGTCCAGCACCTAGTATTATTTGTTCAATATACAGCTTGAATAAGTATGGTGAAAGGACACAACCTGATGCCACACTTCCTGATTTTATTATTATTATTATTTTTAATGCATTTTATTGAAATATAATTTATATACAGTGAAATACACAAAACTAAAGTGACATGGGTCAATGCATTATTTGTTTTGTTTTGTTTTTGTAGTGTTCCCTCCTCTCTCCTCCCACCCCTCGCAACCAAAAAAGAAAGTTTCCCTCCATATATAAACCTTTCCTTGACCCTCCATAACAACGAACTAATATTTGTCTTTGTGATTGACTTATTTCACTCAGCATAATGTCCTCCAAGTTCATCCATATTGTGCAGTGTTTTGCAGATTTTGCATTATTCTAGTGCTTTAATAGCATTTTCTTTAATAGCATTCCGTTATGTGCATGTACCATAGTTTGGTCATCCACTCTTCCACTGATGGCCATGTAGGTTGTTTCCATCTTTTTGCTATTGTAAATAGTGCTGCAATGAACATGAGTGTGTATATATCTGCTCCTGTCCTGTCTCTCACCTCTTTGGGATATATACCTAGTAATGGGATTGCTGGGTCAAATGGTATCTCCAATTCCATTACTATGATAGTATCCACTTTGTGCTTTTCTTTGCAACTTTGTCATTGAATCACCATATTCCCATGGTGGTTGTATCACTTCACAGTCCCACCAGCAATGTATGAGAGTCCCAATCTCTCCACATCCCCACCAGGATTTGTTATTTTCTGTCTCATTGAACCTTGCCATCAGTGCTGGGGTGAGATGGCATCTCACTGTTGTTTTGATTTGCATCTCTCTGATGGCCAGTGATAGTGAGCATGTCTTCATGTATTAGCTGACTGCTTGAATATCCTCCTTGGTAAAGTGTCTATTTGTGTCTTCTGCCCATTTTTCAATTGGATTGTTAATTCCTTTGGTGTTGAGGCATTGGAGTTTTCTATAAATATTAGATAAGTCCCTTGCCAGATACCTAATTATTGGCAAATATGAATTTGTTGCTCTTATTTTTGTTATGTATATTTTTATGTTGTTGATTTTTTTGTTCCATGTAATTTTCTATGCTGTGCCCGTTTTGTTTATGAATTATGTTATCACTTCCTTCATTGCTATTGTTTTAGTATTTGCTGAATATTTATGCTGGTGCTGTTTTTTATTTTGATGTTAAGGTTTATCATTTTTCTTTGAGGTTACCCTGTGATTTATAGTTTTCTTCCCAAGTTTAGAACAGTCTGTTCTATCTTGTGACTTCCTTAACATCTAGAAGTTCTGTAACTACACGGTCTTTTCCCTCTTTTTGGTTTCTAGTTATCCTCATTTGTCAATTTATATCTCTGGTTCCCTGTTTACATTTTTGTAGGCTTATTTACTTTGGATACTTCCATAGCTGGGTTGGTTTTGGGTTATATCATCATGTGTGTTAATGGTCAGTTGTTGTTGGCTGTTGTTGCTTCTCTGTCCAAAGGGCTCCCTTTAGTATCTCTTATAAGGTTGGTTGATCTTAACAAATTCCTTTAATTTCTGCTTATCTGGAAATGTCCTAATTTCACCATCATATTTGAGGGATAATTTTGCTAGGTACATAATTCTTGGTTGGAAATTTTCTCCTTCAGAGTTTTATATATACCATCCCATTGTCTTCTCACCTGCATGGCTTCTGTCGAGAAATCCGAGTTTAATATTATTAGTTGCCCCTTGTAGGCAACTTTTCATTTTTCTCATGATGCTCTCATGATTTTTTCTTTGTCTTTGGTTTTGGTGAGTTTGATGATGATATGTCTGGGTAATTTTCTTTTAGGGTCTATCCTGTTTGAAGGAGCTCTGGTAGCATAGTGCCTAAGGCACTTGACTGCTAACCAGAAGGCTGGTGGTTCAAACCCACCAACTACTCCTCAGAGGGATGGTTGGGCAATTTATTTCCATAGTGATACTGTCTTGGAAACCCAAGGAGGGGTCACTATGAGTCAGGCCTGACTTAACAGCACATAACAACAACAACAACAACATCCTGTTTGGGGTTCATTGGACTTCCTTAATGGATATATTCTCATCTTTCATCATACCAGGAAAATTCTCTTCCAACAAATATTTGACAATTTTCTCTGTGGTTTTATTTGTCTCTTCAGATTACACATAGGTTATTCTTTTTGATGGTATCCCACATGAACCTAAGGCTTTCTTAATTTTGTTTTGATCTTTTATCTGATTTATCCCTTTCCAACAATGTGTTCAGGTATTTGCCTTCATTCTCCCTAATTCTGTCTTCCATTGATTCAATTCTGTTCCTTTGCCCATTCAATGTCTTATCTATTTCTGGAAATTTAGTATTGATCTTCTGGATTTCTGTGTGTAGATTTTGTATCATTTCTAATTTTTCATTTATTTTGTCATTTTGTTCTTGTGTTGTCTTTCAAAATTGTTCTAGGGTTTTCTCTGTGTTTTCCTTGATCTGTCTCTCAGTTCATTGAAGATACCTAAATATAATTCTTTTGAATTCCTTATCAGGGAGTTCCAATGCTGCATCTTCCTCGGGGATGTATTTTGGCTCTGTAAGCTGGTCTCTTGTTTCTCTTGCTTTATCTTGCTTCTTTGTGTGGACTGTGACTCTCTGTTGTCTCTGAGGCATTGTGATGTTTTTGTATTTATGTTTAATTGTTGGTTGCATGTTGGAGTAACTTGCCCACGATTTTTGTTTTCTTTATTTTGTTTGTATGTTGTCTATGCAAGTTCTGTGCTCCTCTATTCACTAGTTGACTGTGCTGTGCTCCTCTATTCACTAGTTGACAGCACTTATACACTCACTACCTGTCTCCTTTCTTGTTGTCAGCCTCTCGTATGTCTCTCCCAACCTTGACAAACAGAGCCTATTTTTAGTTCCCTGGAATCTGAATGGGAATGCTATCACTTTAAAATCCAAAATGGTTGCCTCTTGTAAAGATTCAAAATGACTGAAACCTTGGTCACTTTAAATATCCAAAATGGCTTCTGTGTGTAAACAACCAAAATGGCTACACACTCCGGACAGTGGAAAGGCAACAGTTCAGGTTGTCTCCCTCTTTGCTGTTTCTCTTCCTAGTCATAGGCCACCAGCACAGTCATCCTTGCAGTCCTTGGTGACCAGGACTGATCTTTAGGTCAATTCTCAGGTCCCAACACCACTTGGAAATATTCAGGCTGTTGGTCCCATCAGAGTAGCTGACAGTCCACAGCTCTGACCATCTCTGTAGTCACTGCTTTTGTTCAGGTTTTTCCACTACTTAGTGCCTAATCCACTTCTGTATAGTGCCTTTCAAAACTCAGGGCTCCAAGATTATTTTCTGTATCTCTGTCAATTGTTTTTTCTTTACTTTGTTGAAGAGGGTCTGTGTTGCTTGTCTGCCTATTCCTCCATCTTACCAGAAGTCTCCCTTCCTTATTTTAAACCATTCAACATCTCTTTGTTCTGTTCGAATGACAACCTCCTGGTCTATGCACAGGTTCTTCACAAGCACAATTAAGTGTTATGGTATTCCCATTCTTCTCAATGTTATCCATAATTTGTTATGATCCATGTAGTCTAATGGCTTTGCATAGTCAGAAGTAAACATCTTTCTGCTATTCTTTGCTTTCAGCCAAGATCCATCTGACATCAGCAATGATATCTCATTCCACATTCTCTTCTGAATCTAGCTTGTATTTCTGAAAGTTCCCCATCAATATATTGCTGCAACTGTTTTTGAATTACCTTCAGCAAGATTTTACTTGTGTGTGATATATTAATGATATTGTTCAATAATTTGCACATTCTGTGGGATCACCTTTCTTTGGAATGGATACAAATATAGATCTCTTCCTTTCTCTTGGCCAGGTAACTGTCTTCCAAATTTTTTAGCATAGATGGGTAAGTGCCTCCAGCATAGCATCCACTTGCTGAACATTTCAATGGGTATATTCCCTCAATTCCTGAAGGCTTGCTTTTCACCAATTTCTTCAGTGTGGCTTCGACTTCCTCCTTCAATACCATTGGTTCTTGATCAAATGCCACCTCCTGAAATAGATGAACTTTGACCAATTCTTTTTGCTACAGTGACTCTGTGTATTCCTTCCATCTTCTTTTGATTTTTCCTGCACCATTCAGTATTTTGCCCATAGAATCTTTCAATACTGCAACATGAAGCTTGATTTTTTTTTTTTTTCTTCAGCTCTTTCAGCTTGGGAAATGCCAAGTATGTTCTTCCCTTTGGTTTTCTAACTGCAAGCCATTGCACACTTCATTGTAATAACTGACTTTGTCTTATTAAGCTGCTCTTTGAAATCATCTGTTCAGCTTTTATGCTATCATTTCTTCCATTTATTTTAGCTACTCTCCATTCAAGACCAAGTTTCAGACTCTCTTCTGATGTCCATTT
>NW_006921706.1:4511574-4512168 GCF_000298275.1 Orycteropus afer afer
GCTTTGGTGGTTGGTGCATAGATTTGAATAATAGTAGTATTACCTGCTCTTCCTTGTAGGTCTATGGATATTATCCTATCACTGACAGCATTGTACTTTAAGACATATCTTGAAACATTTTTTGTGACAATGAATGCCACACCATTCCTCAACAAGTTGTCATTCCCAGAATAGTAGATCATATGACTGTCTAATTCAAAATGTCCAAAATCAGTCCATTTAAGCTCAACACCTAGTAAATCAATCTTTATGTGTTTCATTTCATTTTTGAAAACTTCCAATTTTCCTACATTCATATTTTGTACACTCCATGTTCCAATTATTAATGGATGTTTGCAGCTGTTTCTTTCCATTTTGAGTTGTATCACATCAGAAATGGAAGTCCTGAAAGCTTTACTCCATCCACATGATTAAAATCATCATTAAGGTTGGCTCTCCTTTACAACTTTAGCCAATTGATTAATGGTACTTTCTCCAATTAGAATCTAGTTTGGGCAGGACAGGGTTAACACTACTATTATATTTTTTGAGACATTTTAAAAGGTTATAACCTTTATAGCTATCTATTTCCAACTACTTCAATAGCTTTGCTTA
>NW_006921706.1:4512383-4546473 GCF_000298275.1 Orycteropus afer afer
CATACACTACAGATCTGTACCTCCAAAGAATTTGAATATTGTTTAATTCCTTTCTTACTATATGTTGGTCTTAATTTTCTGTCTGTCTAAGTTATGTGCTTTTAGAGTAAAGAATAAGTATACAGATGTTTTATTTTATTTTATTACTTTAAATATTATCAGTTAATAGAATCTAAGAGAAAATCTGGTGGCATGGTGGTTAAAGCATTTGTCTGCTAACCAAAAGTTCAGTGGTTCGAACCCTCCAGTAGTTCTGTGGGAGAAAGATGAAACAGTCTGCTTCATTGGAAATTTATGCCTTGAAAACACTATGGGGCAGTTCTACCCTGTAGTATAGGGTTGCTGTAAGTCAGAATTAACTCAATAGCAATGGATTTGGTTTGGTTTCAAGAAGAAAATGCTGATATAATTAAAAACAGATAAAGATGGAGAGGACTTAAATGCTGGGTAGTTTAGGAGAGGTAGAGAAAATGAGGAGAGGAAGATAACTTTTTATGACTTATTCAAATGAAAGTACCCAGAGTTCAGGGTCAACTTCATTGTATATATTTCTGTTGAGTGAAAGACACAAACTCTTTCTGCAAGCATTTTATGAAAGATTTATAACCATTTTTTTCCCCATAAAATGATGAGGTAAGTCACATCACATTGAACTTAATTGTATGGAATTTTCATAAGCTTTTGTGAATATATTTTTGACAAATTTTTTAAACTTGACAAAAATATCAACTTTTCTTCTGAAACAAAATAAAGATCATGATTTACAGAGAGTACTACGAAGCAAAATCCTCGATTAAAGGCTTTAATGTAAAAAATAAATAAACTAAATAGATATGAATTTTCTGCCAAAATTGAAGAACTTTTATTTTTGGAAACAAAGAAACTGATGCATTTACAAATTCCATGCAAAGATGAAGAATTCCACTACCTAAAAATAAAATTACTATAATAGCTGTAATAACAAACAATAATCTATGAGTGAGTACATAGGTAGACATGCCTGTTGAACAACTATGGTAAGGTGAATGAGACTATACCCAGGAATATATATAGGATATTTCTTCATGCATCTTGCATGTGCTGTAAATATAGTCATGTATATAGTAGAGTAAATGGACAAAGAATTGGTAATTTCTTGTTGTTGTTGTTATGTGCCTTTGAGTCAGACCCTACTCATAGTGACCCCTCCTTGGGCTTCCGAGGCAGTATCACTATGGAAGTAGATTGCCCCATCTACTTTCTGAGGATTGGTTGGTGGGATTGAACTGCCTGCCTTCTGGTCAGTAGTCAAGTGCTTTAGGCACTACAGTACCAGAGTTTCTTAGCCATAACCAAATACCGTGAGTGAAGCAGTCTGAGTGAATAAGTCACAGAGCTTGAGAGTTTAGGACCACAATCTCAGGAGACATCTAGATTAATTTGCAGTAACATAGTTCACAAACATAATATTTCACATCCTACTATGGTGAGTAGCAGTGGGTTCTTAAAAAGTAGCAAGTGGCCACCTAAGATGCAATTATTAGTCCCTCTTGTTTGGAGGAAAGAAGAGTAAAGAAAATAAACGACTCAAGGAACCTAAGGACCACAGCCTCCATGGTAGTGAGACCAGAAGAACTAGACTGTGCCCAGCTACTACTACCAACTGCTCTGATTTGGACCACAGCAAGTCCTGGATAGAAGGGGAGAAAAATGTAGAATAATATTCAAACCATAAAAAGATCATATTTGCTGGTCTGTTAGAGACTGAAGAAACATCTGAGACTGTGGCCCTAGTTATCCTTCAGACTTGGAACTGAACCCAGCCCTAAGGATCACCTTGCAGCCAAACAGGCCTAGAAAATGAACAATAACACCAATGAGGAACATATTCCTCAGAATAATCAAGACCAAATATGAAACAAAAAGTATAGCACTGGCCCAAAAACAAAGTTCAGAAGGCAGAAAAGAACAGGAAAGAAGGACAAATGGAAATGGGGAGCCCAGAAAAAAAGCAGGAAAACTGCTGTTACATAGAGGGAATAGCAACTGTTAGGAAAGAAAATGAGTACAGAGGGAAAATTTATAAAACTTTCTTAGCCATAACCAAACACATTGAGAGCACGAGTCACTGGTCATGGGGCCTCAGGATAATAGTCGTGGGGGAGGAAAAGGTCAATTGGCGTAATATAGCTCACAAAGACAATGTTCTACATCTTATGTTGGTGAGTAGAGACTGGGGTCTTAAAAGCTTGTGAGCAGGCATCTGAGGTGCAACTATTTGTTTCTCCTCCTCTGGAGTAATGAAAAGTGAAGAAAATCAAAGATGTGAAGAAGCAATTAGTCTAAAAGACTAATGGACCATGCAAACTGCAGCTTTGGTGACCAGGAGACCAGAAGAAATATATGATGCCCTGCTACCATTATTGATGTGGTACAGTGAATTACTTAGTATGGCTCTTTTAGCCATGGTCTTTGTGGAGCCAACCAGATGACTGGATGGAACTATGTAAATGTGAGGTGCTTGTGGTCCACCAATGGGATTGGACAGCTTGTTAGTAATGTAAATAAAGTATATGACACCTTTGTGAGGGTGGGATCATGGAAATAAGGTGTATGGAACTCTCATGTTGGGATTGGTTAGTTTTGTCATTCTGCTAGGTATAAAATAAGCTCTTCTAGAGACAGAAGGTGGGACTCACCACCATCCAGAGAGAAGAGCCAGAGATATAGTGGAGAATGTTCTTGTACATTAGATCCCTGTGATGAAACAGTAGAGAGAGGGTGACAGCAGAGGTTGAAGAACCAAGGGACCTGCAGGAGACAGAGTGAGAGGCTTGCTGGCACATGCAGTGAGAAAGCTGAGTGCCTTTGGGCAGGAGAGTTGCTGGCAGAGTGGGGTGCACCTATCAGCATAGCTAAATGAGCATTTTAATACTTTCCAGAGCAGGGTGGAGGACAGGACAAGAGGCAGAGGGCCAAAGAGAAGTATGCCTACAGACATGGCAGAGGGGAGGCTGTCCTGATTGTAGAATTGTTTTCTGAACATTCCTGATACTGAACTGTAGCCTGTTACTTCCCTAATAAACTCCATAATCATGATTAATGTCTCTGAGTTCTGTGTGGCCATTTCAATGAATTTTGGAACTCAGAAGAGAAGTAGAGAGTGCCATGGGAGGGACGAATGTTATTGGAATTGGTAAAACAGTTGGAGGGTAGCTTCAGGTCTGACTTCTAACTCACAAAAATCAGCCTTAGGCTGCTGATGGTGTTTTTTTATCCCCCTTGTGAAGTTAGAGAAGTTTAGAAGATGCCACTCCCATAACCTTTTTTGCAACAGTCACTCTGAAAGGAATCACTCACACAATAGAAGGCCCTAGACTCCTCGGGAAGGAAGGTTGGGCAATCTATTTCCATAGTGATACCGCCTTGGAAACCCAAGGAGGGGTCACCATGCGTCAGGTCTGACTCAACAGCACATAACAATAACAACAACAACACATAGACTGGGAGTAAAGGCAAAACAAAACTCAAAATTTTGAAAAGGACCAGGCTTACTTGGTAGATAGAGACTGGTGACATCCCTAAGACTATCTATGGCCCTTGTTGTTGTTGTTGACTCATAACGACACTTCCTTGGATTTCTGAGGCAGTATCACTACCGGAAGTAGATTGCCCAAACTTCATTCCAAGGAGTGGCTGGTGGGTTTGAACCTCCAGCCTTCTAGTTAGTAGTCAGGTGCTTTAGGCACTATGCTACCAGAGCTCTCATCTATGGCCCTTAGTTTCCCCTCATGTCTGGAATGAAACTCACCCCTGTGGCTCAATTTTTAACCAAACAATAATCAGGCCTATAGGGTGAACAATAACATGAGGGAAATTCTCACTCCTTAGGACAATCAATCATACAAGTCAAAGAATAACCTTTCTTCAGTGTGTATATTGTTCAGTGGAAAGCTAATTTGCTTTGTAAACTTTTATCCAAACTTTAATAAATAAAGAAAATACAACATCAAAATATGCTTTAAAAAAATCTTGATCTTCATTCCACATCACCTAAAGATGAGTAAATCAAATACTGGTTGCCTGTTTTTTTTTTTCAATGACAACCATTAGATGTATGTTCATTCATTCATTCTTTTCAAATAACTGCACTTCCAATTTAGTGACCAAATTAATAAAGACAATAGCAGGAGCCAAAGAAATGCCTAAAAATCTCTGTGATAAGGGGCAAAGAGAATATCTATATCTATATCTATATCATCTATATCTATATCTAGATATACCAAAAACTAAACACACTGCTTTTGAGTTGAATCAGATTCATAGTGACCCCTCCTTGGGTTTCCAAATTGATAACACTATTCAAGTAGATTGCCCAACCTTCCTTCAGAGGATGTGTGTGTGTGTGTGTGTGTATAGTATATATATATTGTAGAAAAGTCTGATCCATTGTATAAGCAATGATTATAGAATAGGGAGAGGATGGCCATGGAAGAAAAAAGGGGAAAAGAATGTTAAAGTCAAGGAAGGAAAATGTTAGGTGTGCAGGAGCACCAGGGTTTTTTAATGTCACAGAAGCTAAGAGGGACAAAACAAAATCACTTGCCATCTCGTTGATTCCGATTCATGGAGACCCCATGTGTGCAGAGTAAAACTGCTCCAGGGGGTTTTCAGAAGCAGGTCAACACGCCTGTCTTTCAAGATACTTTTGGGTGGGCGAAAAATATTTAATATACCATGGTCTGCCAGAAAAACTAGCAAATTGGTTTTGTAAGTACATCCAGAATGCTCCTGAGAAGAAAGGAAGGTAAGGCTTTGTCTCATGTAGTTTGTTGTCAAGAGGGACCAGTTCCTGTAGAAGGACAGCTTGCACAGTAAAGTAGAGGATCAGTGAGAAAGAGGAAGACCCTCAATAAGATGGACTGACAAAGTGTCCAACAATGGGCCGAAACATAGCAAGGTTTGAGAGAAAGGTGCAGGACCAGGCATGTTTCCCTCTGCTGTACATAGGGTCTCCATGATTCGGAAGCAACTCCATGCACCTAACAGGATCAACAACAACTCAGTGGGTCCAAAATGAGAAACTAATTTGCTCTGCAAACTTTCACCCAAACTGCAATAAAAAAAATAAATAAATAAAATCAAGCTTTCAGCAGGGCTGCATTCCTTTCTGGAGGCTATGAAGGGGAAATACATTTCCTAAAGCCAGAGCTCTGGTAGACTAGTGCCTAAGGCATTTGACTGCTAACCAGAAGGCTGGTGGTTCAAATCCACCAGCCACTCCTTAGAAGGTTGAGCCACTCCTCTACCTTCAGTAGAGATACTGCCTCGGAAACCCAAGGAGGGGTTTCTATGAGTTGGGTCTGACTGGATGGCACACAATGCATTTCCTCAAAAAAAAAAAAAGTTGAAGAAGAAGAAAATGAATAAATTGTATAGAACAGAGAAGAGATATGATATAATAACACCCCCCCCCCCCAAATAACCTCACTGCTGTTGAGTTGGATCCAACTCATAGCAACCCCTCCTTGGGTTTCCGAGGTGGTATCACTATAGAAGTAGATTGCCCAATCTTCTTTGTGAGGAGTGGCTGGTGGGTTTGAACCACCAGCCTTCTGGTTAGCAGTAAAATGTCTTAGGCACTACACTACCAGAACTCTTATGAATATAATAGATGGATAAAAATATTAGACATGTGGCAAAGTTATAGAACAAAGCATAATCTACCTGGTGAGGAAAAGAAAGTACATATAAATATATATCTCACTTCACACTGTTGAGTATAAACACATACTTTATGTTGTTATTGTTATGTGCCGTCAAGTCAGACCCAACACATAGCGACCCCTCGTTATGTTTCTGAGGCAGTATCACTACGGAAGTAGACTGTCCAACCCTCCTTCCAAAGAGTGGCTGGTGGGTTTGAACCGCCAGCCTTCTGGTTAGCAGTCAAGTGCCTTAGGCACTACGCTACCAGAGCTCCCACAAAATTTATGTTGTTGTTGTTATGTGCCGTGGAGTCGGACCTGGCTCATAGCGATCCCTCCTTGGGTTTCTGAGACAGTATCACTATGGAAGTAGATTGCCTCATCTTCCTTCCAAGGAGTGGCTGGTGGATATGAACCACCAACTTTCTGGTTAGCAGTCAAGTGCCTTAGACACTATGCTACCAGAGCTCCCACATAATTTATAATTGGGTGTAAATATGATATTTTTCTCTAATAAAAGTATTTCCCAGAAGATTTAGAACCTATGACAATTTTGTCTGGTTTATCATTCAGATCATGGATTTCTCCACCTGCGTTCTGTGATCATTCAGTCACTCTTCTGGGAATTGAGCTCCTATATTGTGGGGCAACCATAGTTACTGCTTTTTGTACACTAAACTAAAATCAGGCTCTTTATAATTTTGCCCATTGGTCCTAGTTAATTGGTGCAACACAGAACAACTCTTCTCAGTCTCCCAATAGACTATCATGTTTCACACAATCTACTGCTGAACTAAATCTAAAACTATCTTATGTTGATAAGATTAATATTTTTTTCTGACTTAAATTTCAGCAATTTATCTATACTTTTGTGATGTTGCTTATTGGTGCAGTTGTGAGGATTTTTATTTTCTTTATGTTTAGGTATAATCCATACTAAAGGCTGTGATCTTTGATGTTCATCAATAAGGGCTTCAAGTCCTCTTTACTTTCAGCAGGCAAGGTTTTGTCATTGGCAAATTGCAGGTTGTTAACGAGTCTTCCTCCATTTCATTTGAATGGATCCACAATCAGGGGCCATAGGAACAGCAGTCATAAAATGAAACAATGCATTGCCTTGGGCAAATCTCCTGCAAAAGCCCTCTTTAAAGTGTTAATATGTAAAGTTGTCACTCTGAAGACACTCTGAAGACTAACTTGTGCCTGATCCAAGCCATGGCATTTTCAAACACTTCATATGCATGTGAAAGCTGAACAGTGAATAAGGAGGACTGAAGAAGAATTGATGTATTTGAATTGTATTTTGGACAAAGAGTGTTGCATGTACCATGGGCTCCTAGAAGAATGAACAAATCTGTCTTGGAAGAAGTACAGCTGGAATGCTCTCTAGAAGCAAGGATGGTGAGACTTTGTGTCACCAAACGCAGACATAGTATTAGGAGGAACCAGTCCCTGGAGAAAGATATCATCTTTGGTAAAGTAAAGAGTCCAAGAAAAAGAGGGAGACCATAAACACTGACACAGTGGCTGCAACAGCAGGCTCAAACATGGCAACGATAGTTAAGATGATGGCACACTGGGCAGTCTTCCATTCTGTCAGCATGAGACAGAGCTGACTCATCAGCACCTAACAAGAAAAACAACAACAACCTCTACTATCACTATATTACATCTTTTGAATTGTAGCCCTTCTTACAGTGGAATTTAATCTTAAGTTGTGTGTATTAGCTATTTTTCTCAATAATGTCTTCTGTAATTTTATATTACATGTATTACATGCCATTTTTTATGTCTCTGATCAGTGTTGAAAGTTGGAAATATCTAACTGGCATATGTTTAGGGACATTTCTCTATGCTGAGATCAAACTATTGATCATTTGGAAACAGATATTGAATCAACTATTGATTCAAATCTGCATGATTGACTTTTTATCATAGATATAATTAGAAACTGACATAGCTTTTATTGAACTCAAGTTGATATATATGTTTGTGTATGTATATATATATACTTAAATACCACAAATCATAATAAGGAGCTCTGATAGTGTAGTACCTAAGGCATTTGACTGCTAACCAGAAGGCTGGCAGTTCAAACCTACCAGCTATTCCTCAGAAGGAAGTTTGGGCAATCTACTTCCATAATGATACCTCCTCAGGAACTCAAGGAGGGAATGAGGTACATTTAACAGAGTTTCTCAAGAAACTCATATTACCCACTGCCATTGAGTTGATTTAAACTCATAGTGACCCTATAGGACAGAGTAGAACAGTCCCTTAGGGTTTTCAATGATGTAAATCTTTATGGAAGCAGACTACCTCATCTTTCTCCCATGGAGAATCTGGGGGGTTCAAACCACCAACCTTTTGGTAGCAGCCAAATGCTTTAACCATTGCACACCAGACCTCTTGTAAGAAACACATATTGGCATTTAAAAATTATTTTTATGCTATTAGGGCTTACAACGAATTTTTTCAGTAATCCGTGTTGTTGCTGTTGTTGGATACACTCTAGTTATTTCTGACTCATAGCAACCCTAAGTAACAAAGTAGAACTGCCCTAGAGTTTTCTTGGCTATAATCTTTGCAAATGCAGATCTCCAGGTCTTTCTCTTACAGATTGACTGGTGGGTTTGAACTGACAACTTTTTGGTTAACAGACAAATGCTTAACTGTTGTTCAACTGTTGTGCCATCAGGTTTCTTTCAATAACCCCTTAGGCTCTTTCAAAACTGGCACTATAGGTCTTTGGCCAGGTGCTGGCTATCCCTCCACCTTAGGAATCCTATTTGTATGGCACAATGACCCTGCAGGTAGTACAGATCAGAAAGCTTTCCAAAGAACTGGGTTCAACAGTGTACTCAGAATGACTGCAGCCCATACCAATTTGAGTAAAAAACCGGAAGGCAACTTGGAGTTATACAGTTTGAGTTATTTCATACCTTGAGGAGTGTGTGGTGCATACACTTAATATGCTCAGCTAATAACTTAAAGACTGGAGACTCAAGTCCACCCAGAGGTACCTTGGAAGAAAATCCTGGCAAGCTACTTTCAAAATAATCAGCCATTGAGAACCTTAGGGAACACAGTTCTACTCTGACACACATGGATTTGGTGTCAATTCAATGACAACTGATTTGGTTCAGATCTCGAAGGAAATTACAGTGGGACTCTATCATCAGGCACTGTATCAGTCAACATTCCAGTCAGAAACAGACTCTGGAATTGGATACTTCAGGGAGGATTTATTTACTAAAAGAGACTGTTTACAAAGGTGTGAGTATAGGGGAACCACAACAGATATCTGATGCCAGCCCTGATCTGGAGTGACAAGGGGATGGGATGGTTACCAGAAACAAACAGCAATCCAGAGGACACAGCCACTTATAGATGTGGTCCTTGAAGGAGAGTCAGCACCCTAGAAAACAAGAATAGAGAAAGGGATGATCTGGAAGGTCAAAGAAAAACATCCAAGCACATTACCATGGTGTGTAAAAGGTCAGGATGGCAGCCTTGGTAGTAAGTACTAAAAATATTTCTGTTGTACTCTCACTACTACCTCTCTTTTGTGAGGCCTATAACCAAACTGAGGAGCTCTGGTGGTGCAGTGGTTAAACATTTGACTGGCAAACAAAAGTTTGGCAGTTCAAAGTCACCAGCCACTCTGTGGGAAGGAGATGTGATAGCTTGCTTCCATAAAAATTACAGCCTTGGAAACCCTATGGGCAGTTCCACTCTGTCCTTTAAAGTTTCTATGATTCGGAATCAACTTGACTGCAACAGAGTTTTTTGTTTTGCTTGATTTGAGTTGGTGTCTCTGCTGTCACTCATGACCTTTCCACTGGAATCCCTTCCAAAATTTATCCAATTATTTGTTTAACTTTTTTAAGTAGAGTATTTCATTTAATCTTTAGTAGATGAGTAAGGCATTTGGCTGCTAACCAGAAGGTCAGTAGTTCAAACTCATCAACTGCTCTGCAGGAGGAAGATGAGGCAATCTACCTCCATAAAGATTTATAGCTTTGGAAACTCTATGGGGGTTGCTATGAGCCAGAATTGACTCGATGACAGCAGGTTGTGGTTAGCAGATAAAGAAACTGAGGCATCACCTCCCCACAGTCTCAGTGATAGAGTCAAGGATCAAACCCTATGTACCTGACTGCAAAATCATTTATTTTTTTTCATTTCATGAGCTCTCTGGATTTCACTTTGTTCATTTATGACATGAGGAGGATGCCATAGATGCCATCTAAAATTTCTTCCACCTCTAACATTCAATTCAATTGTATTCTAAATATTAATGGGAATAAAAACCATATATATCTGTAGAAAAAAACTACTTGTAAATTTACCCTATCTGGAAGCAATTCATTCTTCCTTTGTGCTTGATAAAATGCCAAAAATACATAATTCTTCTCTTTTTCTGGGTAGATACCAGGCATTTTTAAACACCTAGCCGAGATTGCAAAAGACTCCACACTGGGATACACTTTCAAAACAATTTAACCACTTTGAAATGTAAATTTGATAAGCACAAGCACTACTGACACAGCTACTGTACTCCTTGCAGAGCCTTAAGCAGGTGCAAATGAGTTCACTTTGTGATAAGAACCTGCACCTGTTGGAGAGCTGAATTTGGAAGTAGCCTGTTAGCAAATTCTAAGATATCTGGAATGAGAAGGACATATTAAATCACAAAGGGAGATGTGAAGTGATATCAACCCATTGGTGCACATCTCTAATCATGGGTGAAAGTCTGTATAACCTAAGGAGTTCCTGCTATTTTGTTTAATGATATCACCTCTCCAGTTCTGCCAGGCTAATCAAGACCTGCATGGCCAGAACATTTTTGTTATGGACGTCCTATATTTGTCTGGTCATACACCCTGGTGTTTCACAGGAAATTCTCAATATAATCTGAGACTAGAGACCAAGGATTTCTAAAGATAAATAATTATTTTGCTATTTATCTTTTCTTGTATAATGAGTTTTGAGCTTTGTAATTTAACACAATTTTTAAGCATTCGTTTTAAACAAAACATTATAATACAGTTTTGATTTAATTTATTATGTATATGACAAGATCACTTACTTAGGTATCAATGTCTTTAACATCAATCTTTAATGTCTCCTAAATTTCCACTGAAAACAGAAATGTATATATTTCAGCAGACATTATCAGAGTAAGAAACGATAAACACTGTTTAAGCCAAATCTTGATTTAGGAAAGATTCCTGCAATAACCATCATTCCATCAGAAATCACACAATATAAACAGATGTTTTGTATGTATTTAAAATAATATATTAAATATTTTATTGGATCCTTGTTTGTTACATGTTATTAATTGATCATTGTGAAGGGTACTAGAATTGTATTCAGAGTTGAAGATGCTAAACAAGTGTCAGAAATAATAATGTACTGATTCCTTCTGCATACAAAATAGTGAAGAAATCATGTACATACTGCTTCTGTTACTAGAAGTTATTAATAAAGATTATTTATCAAGCAATGTCACTATATGCCTAGTGCTAAGTCAAGTATTTGCATACATTACCTAATTTAATTCTAACAGATTATGCTCATGGTTAGTACTCAAACTGAGTAGTTACAGGTAGATATATGAATTAAACAACCAGTAGTTTTGAACTTTATTATGCCATAGAGATAAAAAGGTTTGTGTCATCTGTATACAAACTCTTGTGGTAGGTACTACTATTTTCCTGGTTTCATGGATTAGGAACTGAGATTTAAAAAGATTAAATCATTTGTCCATGTAATTTCTCCAAAGTCTATAATGAATATAAGATTGAAACTTTGCTGCATATAAACTCTCAAAACTTTGTTCTAATTAATCCATAGATATTAGTACTCTTTTTCAGAATTTTGGCAGTTGTTAATAAATGTGTGTTGGACATGAGGAATTACTCATAATACAGACATAGTCTTGTGAAACTGAGAGTTACTTTAGGGCTTGCAATCCAATACTATAACAAGATAAGGAATAGAAGTCTAAAAAAGCTAGGTGATTTTTTAAAATCATCTTTTCATTCCTCTATCATTTTATCTTGACTACACCCCACCACTCATCTGTCAGTCTGTGGTACTATGGTGGTTGCCTATTGTTGTGATGGTGGAAGCTATGCCACAGGTACTTCAAATGCCAGCAGGGTCACACGTGGCAGACAGGCTTTAGCGGAGCATACAGACTAAGAAGGACTAAGAAGAAGGGTCTAGCAATCTAAGTGAGAACATTATGAATAGCACGGGTACATTGTCTCTGATATGATGCCAGAAGATGAACCCCTGCAAACAAAGGCATTCAATATACAACTAGAAAAGAGCTGCCTCCTCAAAGTGTAGTGGAACTTAATGATGTGGCTGGAGTAGAACTTTTAGGATCATCATTTGCTGATATGGCATGGCTCAAAACAAGAAGAACCAGCTGCAAACAGCCATTAGTAATAGGAAAATGGATGTATGAAGTATGAATCTAGTAAAGTATAAACATAAATATCTTAGACATTAGTGAGCAGAAATGGACTGGTATTGATCGTTTTGAATTGGACAGTCATATATGGTCTACTGTGCTGGAAATGACAAATTTAAGAAGAATGATATGGTATTCATCATCAAAAAGAACATTTCACCTACAAAGGCCAGTTAATACTACTATTATTCAAATTTACACACAAACCACTAAAGCCAAAGATGAAGAAACTGAAGATTTTTACCAACTTGAATGCAAAAGTTGGAAACAAAAAAGAAGGTTAGTAGTTTTAAAATATGGCCTTGGTGATAGAAAAGACACTGGAAATCACATGATAGAATTTTGCAAGACCAATGACTTATTCATTGCAAAAAAATCTTCTTTCAATAACATAAACAGAAACAACACATGTGGACCTTGCTGTGTAGAATACATAGGAATCACATCAACTACATCTCTGGAAAGAGGCAATTGAGAAGCCCAATATCATATGCCAGAACAAGATGAGGGCTGATTGCAGAAGAGATCATTAGTTGCTCATATGCAAGTTAACAATTAGCTGAAGAAATTTAAAACAAGTCCACAGGAGCCAAAGTATAAACTTAAGTATACCTCACCTGAATTTAGAGACCACCTCAAGAAAAGATTTGACATACTGAGTAATAATGACTGAAGACTAGGTGAGTTGTGAGATAATATCAAGGATATCATACCTGAAGAAAACAAAAGATCAATCAAAAGACAGGAAAGAAAGAAAAAAAATGGATAACACAAGAAAATTTTACACTTTCTCTTGAACATAGATGTAGTAAAAGCAACTGAGAAAACTGATGAAGTAAAAGAGCTAAATAGAAGATTTCAAAGGGTGGCTGAAAAAGACAAAGTAAAGTATTGTAATGAATTGTGTGAAGAACTGGAGTTAGAAAACCAAAGGGGAAGAACATGGTAGTAAGCATTTCTCAAACTGAAAGCGGAAGAAAAATTCCAAGCTTTGAGTTGCAACACTGAAAGATACTATGGACAAAATATTGAATGGCACAGAAAGCATCAGAAGATGGAAGGAAACACTCCTTAGAGCAATCAACCATTTGAGATAAAAAGGGCAGCATTTGCCAAAGAAAAAATTTCAGAAAGCAGGAATGGTTAGGAGAGAAGGAGGAAAGGAGAGAAACAGGGAAGAAGTAGGAGTTGTGATGTTACACTGAGAGGTTTTCAGTCATTGATGTGAAACAAAATAAATCAGTATGAACTGTTGAATGGGAAACTGATGACTTGCTCTTTAAATTTTCACTTAAACTACAATAACAAGTTAAAAGAAAAATTACAGCCAATAAAACCCTATGAAGCAGGAAAGACAAAAAGTAGAAGAAGAAGATGGAAGGAATATACCGAGTCACTGTACCAAAATGAATTGGTTGAAATTCATCCATTTCAGGAGGTAGTATATGATTGACAGCTATGGAATTTAAAGAAGAAATCCAAGTTGCACTGTAGGCTTTGGCATAAAACCAGTCTCCAGGAATTAATGGAATATAAGATGTTTCAACAAGCAATATGAAGCAACACTGGAATCCCTCCTCACTCATTATGCCAAGAAATTTGGAAGATAGTTACTGACTACAAGATATATATAGATGTTCCCATTCCAGAGAAAGGTGATCCAATAGAATTCAGAAATTAGAAAAACAATATCATTAATATCACACATAAGCAAAATTTTTCCGAAGATAATCCAAAAACAGGTGCAGGTGTACGCTGACAAAGAATTGCCAGAAATTCAAGCCTGATTCAGAAGGGGGTGTGGAACAAGAGACATCATTTCTGATATCAGATGGATCTTGGTTGAAAGAAGAGAATATCGGAAAGATGTTTACCTGCATTCTATTGACACAGACAAAACATTTGACCGTGAATCATAAGAAATTATGGATAACATTGAGAAGAATGGAAATTCCAGAACACTTAATTGTACTCATGAGGAAACTGCACAGACCAAGAGACAGTCTTTTGAACAAAAAAAAAGATAATGCATGGTTTTAAATTATAAAGGTGTGGGCCAGGGTTGTATCCTTTTCCCATATTTATTCGATCTGTATGCTGAACAAATAATCCAAGAAAATGGACTATATGGAGAAGAATGTCACATCAGGCTTAAAGGAAGGCTCATTAACAACTTACAATATGCAGATGACACAACCTTCCTTGTTGATAATGAAGATGACTTGAAGCACTTACTTATGAAGATCAAAGACTACAGCCTTCAATATTGAGAACACTTCAAAATAAAACAAAAATTCTCACAAGTGGACCAAAAAGCAACATCATGATAAAGAGAGAAAAGATTGACATTGGCAAGGATTTTATTTTACTTGGATCCACAATTAATGTTTATGGAAGTAGCAATCAAGAAATCAAACAGCATATTGCATTGAGCAAATTTGCTGCAAATGACTCTTTAAAGTGTTTAAAAGTAAAGATGTCACTTTGAGGACTATGATATGTCTGACCCACACTATGGTATTTTCAATTGCTTCAAATGCATGCAAAACCTGGACAATGAATAAGGAAAACCAAAGAATTATAGCTTTGAATTATGATCTTGGTGAAGAATATTAAATATACCTTGGATTGCCAGAAGAATGAACAAATCTTTCTGGGAAGAAGTACAGCCAGGATGCTCCTTAGAAGCAAGGATGGAAAGATTTTGTCTCACGTACTTTGGACATATTATCAGGAAGGGCCAGTCCCTGGAGAAGGATGTAACGCTTGGTAGAGTAGGGGGTCAGTGAGATCCTCTTCAACAAAACGGATTGACACAGTTGCTGCAACAAAGGGCTGAAACATAGCAACCATTGTGAGGATGATGCAAGACCAAGAAGGCGTTTATTCTGTTATACATGGGTCACTATGAGTTGGAACTGACTCAATGGCACTTAACAAAGATAACAATTATTTTATCTGGAATCTCTGTTTGGTGCAAAAGGTTAATGTGTTTGACGGTTAATGACTGCAAATGGAAAGGTTGGAGTCCACCCAGAGGTACCTTAGAAAAAAGGCATGGTGAGTGACTTCTAAAAAATCAGCCATTGAGGACTCCGTGGAGTAAGGTTCTACTTAGACATATATGGGGTACTCATTAGAGTCAAAACAAAGGCAACATTTAAAAAAAAAAAAAAAATTATTCTACCTAATGATTCTATGTTAAACAAAAAAGGAACAAAATGCTCTTTCACTTATTAATGTTTGTGTTATGCATCGAAGCACCCTGTGAGGAAGAGTAGATCCAGAAACAAATTATTACCTGCAGATATTCACCATTTCAAACATAATTGAAAGGTAAAACAATTTAAAATTATAACTTAAATATTTATGTTTTGGTGGATTTATGCACATAGGTAAACACAGGTTTGTGTTGGGTAAATTTGTATTTTGCATACCTTATCAGAAAAATGAAGGAGCTCCGGTTGCACAATGGTCAGCTGCTAACCAAAAGGTCAGTGGTTTGATCTCACAAGCTGCTCCATGGAAGAAAGATGAGGCAGGTTGCATCTGTAAAACTTTACAGCCTTGGTGTTTTTAGGGTGGTTTTAGTCTGTCCTATAGAGTTGCTGTGAGTTGGAATCTACTCGGTGGCAGTGGGCTTTTTATTTATTTATTTATTTGGATCAGCAAAAGGAAGGATAGCTAATAAAGACAGGTAAGTCTAGAAGTCTAACCAGCAGGCAGCTGAAGAGTGACCTCTTGTATCTCCTTCTCTACTCTGAGCTCATTAATTTTCTAAGAGTTTCAGGAAAGGGATTTAGGTTCCAGGTAGTAATGCATTAATAGTAGTTTTTTTTTTTTTTTTTCTTTTTTCTCTAAATATTTTGATTTTTTAAAATATTAAATCATACAGAGTACTTTATATATCACATGCCTTAGCTTTTTTCCCACTTATCACATCATCTATGTTGACACTTAAATTTACATCAATAGCCTACATATCTCAGCTTTTAATTATTCATTTTTTATATAGAATATCTCAGACTTAACAACTCAATCCATTCTTTTAAACCAATTTATCCTTAAATAAGGAGTTCTGGTAGCGAAGTGCCTAAGGAACTTGACTGCTAACCAGAAGGCTGGCTGTTCAAACCCATCAGCTACTCCTCGGAAGGAAGATGGGGCAATCTACTTCCCTAGTGATACTGGCTCAGAAATCCAAGGAGGGGTCGCTATGAGTCGGGTCCGACTTCACGGCGCATAACAACAACAACAACATCCTTTGATATGTTTTTACCTTCATTCTGCATGTTCTGAGTTGAAATTATGTGAAGATTCAAAGCAATAGGTATATAGTTGTTTTATTAAGATTCAATTTAAAAAAAAAAAAAAAAAAAAAAAAAAAAAAAAAAGACAAAGAAGCACATCTACAGATATAGAAGATCTGCTCTTTTTGGCTATCTTGCCCAATTTAGGAGTCAGAATTTTCCTGGAGTTGTGTAGGATGTTAATTTATGGTGGCTGAACTACTGAGGACAGACTATTACTGAGCTTTCGAGAATAGTTAAATTAAAAAACACTCTCACCACCAACAACATAACAAAACTCCAGTGGTACTTAACCATTTTTCTTTTATGTCATTTATCCTCCTTTGATTTCTTTTTTCTATCCCTCTTCCTTTTCCTCCATAAATAGAGAATCCCCCTGAAAATATATCCCTGAATAGATCAATGGGCATCCTGTACATTTTAGCAGAAAAAACAACAACAACAAAAAAATCTCTGCCTTAATGAATATACATGAAAATGGGGTGAAGAACTCCAACCTCCCCTTTTAACTGTCAGTATTCATTGTTTAATAGAATATTGAATTATTTTCTTCAAGGCTTCTTGTTCAAAAATCAATGTTCTGCTAGACTGAGCGGACTGACAGCAGTGTAAGACTTGCTAGATCAACAACCAGATGCACTCAGAATTGGAATCCAAGGCTGTCTCTGCTAATATTGAGGAGAGAATAAGGAAGAAAAAATTACAATTATATATATTTCATTTGTAGTCATGAGGATTTTATAAATTTTTGGAGAAAGAGAAAATACAGTTCTAGTTCAAGAGGATATTAATTCAAATAAAGGGATTAAAACTATCTCTTAATTACTTTTAGGGATGGATGAACTTGGCCATATTTGGAGTTTGTGGAGTATCTCAATTTTTTTTTTTTAATGTCTAGGAAAAAAAAAAAAAGTATTTCTCAGCTATTTCTGTTCTACAGATCTTGCATAATTTATGGTAAATCCAAATGAAAATATTTTAATTTGGTTTGCAACTAAGAAAACATGAAATATTTGGCTTTCTGCTTTTTCTTGTTAATGTTTGAAGGTTAGCTTCAAACTAAGGACTAAGTTTTTTAGAAGTTTTATGTGTAACAAAACAGCATTTATTTTCAATAAATAGATTTAGTCTGTGCTATGTAAATATCACATTTATTATCAATGAAGTGGGTGGGAATTCTAAAAGACTACATACTATGCATGGCTACATTGATATCATTTTAGAAAATAACTATTGGTTCGAATAAGAGTGCAATGTATCCTGTTTGACCTATGTTTTATGTCTATATTGAATTTAATAGAGTGGGAACAAATTCTTAAATGTGGTTTATTTTACTATTTATGTACATATATGTATATCTTCTAAAAATAACATCAGCAATATAACAACAGAATAGCATTCAGTGTGGCTAAAAATACTGCTGTTATCCTATACTTAGTCCTCCAGCAAAAACGACTTCTGTTCAAATCAATTCATTTTCATCATTGTTTCTTCTTGTACTTTTGGAACTTATTTGAAATCCTAGTACAGTGTCTAGCATATAGTCAGTGATCAAAAGAGTCTCATTCTGTTGATGACTGTAATGTTTTTGTTTAAAAAGAGCCATTCCACCTCTGAATACAGCCATTAAAAACATCTTTTCTATTGCAGTGCCTTTCCACCTGCAGATGATACAATTTTGTAAATTTTACAGTAAGTATTTGTTACACAGTATCATAAAAATTACCAAGAGTTCATTTTTACTTGGATAACTGAAATGTCATTTTCACTAATTTTCTTACCAATGTACCTGTAATTTTTTATCTAGTCTGTTTTTTTCTTTTCTGAAAGGGTAGATATTATGTATCATTTACACATACTTTTATATCACTGGAGACATTAGAAATCTAGAAACAAGCTAGTTTGGTAAATATACTTCTGAGATTAAGCAAAAAATTATTGAGGATTGCCATGGATCTCATTCTGTCCTCCCAAAATATGTGTCACCTTGGCTGGACCATTATTCTCAGTGGTTTGGCAGTTGTGTAACAAAGTAATTTGGCAGTTATGATACAATCTGCAATTATCCTCTATTTGTGATATTTTGTAAACCTTGACCTCTCTGTGTTAATGAGGATTAGATTAAGTTTGTTATATTAATGATGTGGATTAGGGTAGAATGCAGTATCTTTACTCAGGTCAAAGCCCTGATCCAATATAAGAGGATTTTCCCTGGAGTGTGACCTACATTACATTTTATTTTATAAGAGATAAAAGGATAGAGAAGCTAACAGAAGGAGGGACCTCAGTACCACCAGAAAATAATAGCCTGGAGTGGAGTGTGTCCTTTGTACTTGAAGTCCCTGTGCTGAGGACTTCATAGACAGAGAGCAAGATTGATACCAAGACCCATGGAGATCTTCAAGGAATTCCCAGTTCACAGAAGCTGAAAGAGAACGAGGACTGTCCTTCTAAACTGTGAACCTTCCCCAAGGCTGGTGTCCTGGATTTGGACTTCTAGCCTTCTAAACCATGAGACAGTAAATTTCTGTTTGTAAAAGCCATCTACTTTTGGTATTTCTGTTATAGTAGCACTAGATAACTAAGTTAGGGATCATCATATGTTTAATACCACCAAAAGACATCTCTAAGGAGCTCTGGTAGAGTAGTGCTTAAGACACTTGACTGCTAATCAGAAGCCTGCTGATTCAAACTCACCAGCCACTCCTCAGAAGGAAGGTCGGGCAATCTACTTCCATAGTGACAGTGCCTTGGAAACCGAAGGAGGGGTTGCTATGAGTCAGGTCTGACTCGACAGCACATAACAACAACAACAAGGAGCTCTGGTGGCATAGTGTTTAAAGTGTCGGGCTGCTAACCAAAAGGTTGCTGGTTCTAACCCCCAAGTTGCTCCATGGGAGAAACATGAGGCAGCCTGCTTCTGTAAAGATTTATACCCTTGGAAACCCTATGGGACAATTCTACTCTGTCTTAATGGGGTTGCTATGAGTCAGAATTGATTCAATGGCAGTGTTGTATTTATTCATTTATTAAGAGGCCTCTCTGGCACTGAGCTCACAATAATTTCATGTATGCACTTTATTAAGTTCCTCAAACTGGTTAGGACACTCAAACATTATATATTTTCAGATCTGTTATAGATGGGCTACAATATAAGATTTCCTAAATCCAGCTCTGCAATATTTTTATAATCTCCCTGAAGAGAATGAATGTTATTATCATTGAGTGTCTTTAATAGCATTGAAATTAAAATATGTCAAGGTGTTTGGAAGTTAAAGAAAGTTGGCAAACTCCTTTTGACTTCTCTTAACTATATGTACATTTCTTTAGGTTTTGAGAAAATAACCTGATTATTAAAATAGGTTCTTCTCACCTTATTTCAGATCATTTCTATTTTTGATGTTTCACAAATTTTCTTTTTATAAGTCCTTGTTTTTCTGTTTTGTTTTGCTCTGTTTTTAATTGCACAACGTAAATGACCTCTAAAACAAAAACAGACGCTTTGAAGTTATTAATGATTTCCTCATAATTGCTGAAGATACAGGAATCCAGAGAAATAACTGCTATGTCCCTGCCATTTCAAAGATAACCATTACTATGTACTTGTATTATTTAACCTGATTTAACATTAAATCAATGTTTCTCGTCTTATAAGAGATGCTCTTGCTTCACATCTTGTGCTAGATAAATTCTTCGATTATTCTTATTTAGGTAACTCCTTTATACCTCTTGCATATTGTAACATTTAATTTTTATCTGAGTAATTTTTCAATTCCTAAATTTAAAACACCATTTTAAACACCATTTCTTACTCCTTTCCCCAAAGTATGTATTTTATTTGGCCACATACTACTCAGGACAGAGTCAATGAAACTTAGAACTGCTGAAAACATTTGCAAATCTTCGATTGCTATTTGCAGTTGGAGGTAGCTGTCTCGTTACATCCCTTCCCCACTCAACTCAATGAAAATGAAAATTGACAGAAACAATTTCTGGAAGGAAAGTGGGAAAATGAACAAAGGAGTTAAAAATATATATCGTCCCTTCTTACATTAAGGCTCCTGTACATTTTTATAAGTGAGGTCTTTTAAAATGGTAGTTGAAATATGTAAAATACACACATTCAAATTACAAAAAGGAAAGCATATAAAGCCACTTATTTTAAATGGTATACAATGACTGGAATAGTTCATTACATACAGAATACATGTGAGTCAATTGATTCTCAACAGCTATAGTGACTAGGTAAAATTAATGACACACATTGAATTGAAAAAAGTTCTTAGCAGTTGGTACATTAAAATAGAGAAAATCTCTTATTTTCCCATGGTTTTGGCCATAGAATAGGTCAAATAATGTCTAAATCATTCTAATATAGCAGATAAAACAGCATTATCCATATCTCTTCATACTGTACAATGATTGTTGTGCTTCATCTCTAATTGAAAGATGTTGTTGTTATGTGCCGTCGAATCTGACCCAACTTATAGCAACCCCTCCTTGGGTTTCTGAGGCAGTATCCCTATGGAAGTAGATTGCCCAACCTTCCTACCAAAGAGTGGCTGGTGGGTTTGAACAGCCAGACTTCTGGTTAGCAGTCAAGTGCCTTAGGCACTATGCTACCAGAGCTCCTAATTGAAAGATACTACTGACCAAAAAAGAAGTTTGATAGACAAATCTTTTCAGGGTTTTGTGTCCAGATATAATTTCATTCTACTGGAAAGTTAGAATAGAGGTTGACATCTAGCACCCCTATGGACAAAATATAGACCAAGTTTTGTATTTGTTTTTTATTATTTGCAGTGTACAAAATTTAGGAAATTTGACCTATTTATCTTGATCTTCTGCACCACTTAAAAAAATCATGACAACACTAGATTCTCATTCCTTCAAGGCAACATTGGCTGGGACCATGTAGTTCTTTTCTTCTGTAGGTAGAATATGCCTTATCAAATTTGCCATAGTCCTCTCCACTCCTTACTATTCTATAATTAATTAACTTTAATCATTCACATTTACTGTCTGACTGTCCAAGCATTGATTTTGTAATCCTTTACAGGGAAGGTTTGGCTTTACCCAAACTGTTCTTAATCAATCTACTGGGAATATTGCACTATTCTAAGACCTATATGAGACTGGAGTCTGTTTGCAGACAGGCTCAGGAAGGTGTATTCTGAACAATGGTTTTCAATCCTGATTATACACAAAGCCCTCTCCTATCACAAATATTCTATAATATACATTTTCTTAATGTGAAATGAAACGTAAGGTTCATATAATCTATCTAGTCACATAATTAAAGAAGCAAGCAATCCCTTCCATTCTATGAAGAGGAACTGAGTGGGTGAGATATAAATACTTGGTCATGATTACATTAGAAGACAAAATGAAGGAGTCAGATGCTCTAAGCTACTAAAGAAATTCTTCTTTATAAGTGTGAAAGCCATAGATGTACACTGTAGTATCCAGATCCACGTATGTAGTTTTGATGACTCAAATAGCAAAAGGGGCCATTGACTTCAACAATACAGTTTTATGAAATGGTACATAATCCTTGATAAACTTTAAACACAGAAAAACAACATTTTTTTTCTTTTATGCACATGATAGTGAATTGAGATGGCTTAATGTATTTAATACCATGCAAAAACTTTGTTCATATGTGACAATATCTGAATAAAGGTTCCAGGCTCATACAAACATAAATGCATATTTTCACTGCTAAGAATGTATGTAATCTGGTGAGAATTTAGAAAGCAGGTGGCATTTGGAAATATACTTTATTTTGAAAGACTTACTTACTTTCCTTTTCTTTAGAGGATATGTAACATTTCTGGATGTACACAAAACCTAATTGAATGTTAGGATTGTCTTCCAACTATTGTACTGATTAAAACAAAATAAAATAACAAACAACCCCCAAATCTCTCAGTCTTGGCCTCTGTTAAAAAAACAATAATCTGATGTAAAAAACTTTCTAGGATTTCTAGGCAAATATGACCTGCAAAGGAAACAGCTGAACTTTTTAAGTTTAAATTAAAAGAAGATGAAAAGCTTTCTTGTTTAGGTAATTTGCAGAAGTTTACTAAACTTAGATAACTATGCATTCACAGAAATATTCCTTTCTTGGAATCAAATGATTTCTAAGTATTTTTTTTCAAGTAATTTCCATTTCCTGGAAGTTCTTTAGCACTGCAAATATCTCTGTGAATTTCTTTAAGAAATTGTAATTCTCATATATACTATATAATATAGAAGTGAAAATAAATAATTGTAAGTATAAATGTTTAGTTTTAAGTAAGTTTATAATTCTATATCAATATCATTTTAAATCCATTTATGACAATGATATATAAAAATAATTTTGATATTTTCACCATTTAACAGATAATGTATAGTGCTTGATTTATTTAATCATTCTAAGAGAAAGCTTGATTCGTAAACATATGTTCTAAAAATGGCATTTAATAGTACATTGTTGGGTTTAAATGTAGATTTAATTTTAATTCCTTGCTACATGATGAAATATACTTATTTGAAGAGTTGTAGTTAAAGAGTTGTAGATCCTAATATTTTGGAAAAAAAACTATTGCATAGTTTTTATTTTTGTGTGTTTTCTTCTAAATATGAAATAAGAAGATTTTAGTTCTTTGTAAACATTCTCAAATAACATATTGTGAATATGGATAGTCCTGATTCTTAAAAAATAATTTTTAAAAGGATATGATCATAACACCTTTTCTGCTTTAAATCCTCCTATGAAAAGTGTCATACAATTTACTTCACCATTGTAGTTCTTTATCCCTTTCTAAGCTGTCATCTTAGTTGTCAATTTTCCTCTAGGAATGTGTTGAAAAGATGTTTTTTGCAGAATATCATAGTAGAGCTTTAAACTACGTGTCTAGAACCATACACTATGAACACAGGGTAAATTAGGTTATGTTAGAATGACAGTGTGTTCATTTGCAAGTCCCTTGACACAGTCATTTCAACAACTTAGCTTTAGCATTTGCAGTCGGCTCCCAGCTGCAGAGGGAAATTCAATGGCCTCATTATTGTGCCTGAGCTGAACTGTGTCAGGCAGGATGAGACCCAGAGTTGGAGGCAGATTGGGGCCTTCCAGTTCATCTACAATTTGAGCTGGTTCAGCAGCAGCCCCAGAGTTGGAAGGCAGGATAGCATCAGCTGTTACATGGGGAAGCTCTGGTTTGTCCGCAAATCCTAAGCGAATAGCAATTTTCATCCTATGGGGCACAGAATTCTTTTGAAATCCTGTTGGATTCAGGGATCACAGGGATCAGGTCGACTCCTGGAAGCAAGATGTGTTCAGTCAGAGGCAGCAGCTTTGTCAGCCAAAGAGGATTGTCAGAGTCTATTTTCCTTTTAGCAGCAGGAGTAAGTACTGTAAAGAAACAGGGCTCAGGGAGGCTGCATGATGCATAAACAGTATGTAATCCACTGAATGTGCTGGGAATTATAGAAAAAGGAGAAAGGGAACAAAATTCTGCTACTGCTATACCGTATGAGGACACCTCTATACTGCATAGTCTACTGCTTGCGTAGGAAATAAGGTGCACATGGGAGCTCTGGTAACATAGTGCCTAAGGTACTTGACTGCTAAACAGAAGGCTGGCAGTTCAAACCCCCAAGCCACCCCTCAGAAGGAAGGTTGAGCAATCTACTTCCATCATGATATCGCCTCGGAAACCCAAGGAGAGGTGGCTATGAGTTGAGTCCGACTTGACGGCACATAGCAACAACAACAACATGCACTTTAAGCTGACTTCTCATCATAGTAAATCTAATCTCCATAATTAACCAAAAAACTGTAATAATATCAGAACTCTGTCACTGAATTCTACACTGATCTATCTCTTTCTTTTCACTACTTACCATGTTGTATGGTTGTTGTTATGTGCCATAGAGTGGGTTTTGATTCATAGCACCTTATTTGAAACAGAACAAAGCATTTCCCAGCCCTGTGCCATTCTTATAGGCGTTGCCATACCTGAACCCATCGTTACAGCCCCTGTGTCAATCCATCTTATTTAGGGTCTCCCCCTTTTTTATTGACCCTCCACCTAACCAACCATGATATCCTTCTCTTGGGACTGGTCCCTCCCAACAACAACACCAAAATGTGAGAGATGAAAGAAGCCTGGCCATTCTTGATTCTCAGGAGCATTTTGGCTGTACTTCTTCCATAATTGTTAATTCTTCTGACAGTCTATGATATATTCAATATTAATACTAAATTTAATCATTTCACTTATTAAATCTATTAAATATTTAGAAAGTTGAGGTGAGGGAGGAAGGTTATAGCTTTACAATGAAAATTAATGTGAGCATCAAAATAAGCAAAAGGCAATGCAGAGAGTGGCAAAGATGCTTCTGTTTTATATACTGAAAATAATACTTCAGAGAATTGGCTTAACTGTTGTATGAAATATGAAATATTTTCCTGACGATTTGCATTATAGCAAGGCTTTGTAAACACTATAGGCTGGAATAAATAAAGAAGAATATCATCATCAATCGTGAGATATTTATGCTAAAGAGAACAGCTTTCTTCCTTCTTTGTCATTTGTTTAATGGCCCACACAGCATGATTTCTGAAGGCTAGTACTCCAACCCCTAAAGGCACATGCCAAAAATCCAGCACAAGCTCTCCCCATGCTAATTTACCAGCACTATTCAGAAGAAAGAAACTGAACATAGGCAACAGCAACAGAAACAAGAGCTCGGCCAAACCTAATACTTGCAGCTGCGTTTGTTTCTGGTGCAGCTCTGATTTTCCTGCTCTCCACTGCGGCATTTCTAGGAGAGCAGAATTTGGCATGTGCTTCCACATGGCTTTCTTCTTGTGGAGGAAAAGAAATGGCGGGAACCACATTAGCATATTATTAAATTGCTTATTGAAAAGAAAAGATTTTAGGCCGTTTCAAAGGATAATAAAATAATGAATAGCAATTAGTCAAATCTCTTGGGAAAAAGATGAATGTTTCCAAGTATGATAACATTTGTCAGCACAAATTTTGTCCTTTAGGCTTTTCTTTTATTGTCAGGGTTGTGATTTACAACTTCTAAACATTTTACTGTGAGAAAAATTGTATTAATGTGTACTCTGTGCTGCTACCTTAGTCATAAACATAAAAGATAAAGTTTGAGAAAATGATGGTATAATATTTGAGTTTATTGATAAGTTTTGATATTTCAAGGTATTGTACACAAACTTTCTTTTTTCTCACCAAACCAGGTGGACTTGGTTTTGAAACAATGACTCTGCTGTTCATGAAGATCCCAACTGGGAGATAGTTGAGAATACTTTTAAAGTTTTCCTCATCTCTTATGATATTCAAATGTATGGATTTCAAAAGAAAGTCAACTATTGATTATTGGCAATATGCTTCCATGTAACTGTATTAGTAAAGCTTGCTATTGTTGGTAGCCTTCTGTCAGTTTGTATCTTCAGAGTTTTCAAGGCCAGTGAAAGGAGAAGGGAGAAAGGGCTAAAATGCTTTGGATTGCACTTCCTTAAATCCAAGGAAGTGAATAAGAACATGGAGAGAACAAACTCTTGAACCATGGAATATAGCATTATGAAATGATCACTTTTAAAAGAATTCCAAGATTGCCTAGAGTGTTTCTTTAGGACTAAAAGTCTGTATTATATATTAAATAATGAAAATGGGGGGGGCAGTTCCCCTCTTGGAACCCACCCCAAAAGGCAGTAAAGGGAGGGAATGCTGGCAATGACAAACTAGCAGGGTGCAAGTAGGAATCAGGTAAGGGGAGTGTGGAGAAGTTTCCAACAGCTAAGGGAGACAAACTTGTCTGTCAGTTTGTCAGACTGTGGTGCCTTGCATGTTGTTGTGAGGCTTGAGGCTGTACCACTTGTGTTTCAAACTGCAGCAGGGTTGCTCATGGTGTACAAGTTTCAACGCAGCTTACACACTGAGAAGAGTAAGAAGAAGGAAGAGGATATCCACTTCTCAGGGAATTTGCCAGGGAGAACCTTATGGATAGCTGAAAAACACTGTCTGATATATTACTGGGCAACTTTATGAATAGCCCAGAAACATTGTCTGATACTGTGCAGGAAGATGAGCCCTTTAGGTTGGAAGGCACTCAAAATACTACTGGGAAAGAGCTGCTTTATCAGAGGAGAATGAACCTTAATGATATGGATAAAGTAAAGATTTTGGGACCTCCATTTGCTGACATGGCATGACTCAAATTGAGGAGAAACAGCTGCAAAAATCCATTAATAATCTGAACATGGAATGTATGAAGTATGAATCTAGGAAAATAGGAAGTTGTCAAAAATGAAATGGAATGCATAAATGTTGCCATCCTAGGCATTAGTGAGCTGAAATGGACTGGTTTTGGCCATTTTGATCAGACAACCATATGATCTTCTATGCCAGGAATGATAATTTGAAGAGGAATGGTATGGTATTCATCATCACAAAGGATGTTTCAAGCTGTTTCCTGAAGTACAATGCTGTCAGTGATGGGATAATAGCCATATGCCTACAATGAAGACCAGTTAATACAACTATTATTCAAATTTATGTACCAACCACCAAAGCCAAAGATGAGGAAATTGAAGATTTTTATCAATTTCTGCAGTCTCAAAATGACTGAACATGAAATCAAGAGGTGTTAATAATCACTGGTGATTGGAATGCAAAAGTTGGAAACAAAGAAGAATCACCGGTAGTTGGAAAACTTAGTATTGGTGACAGAAATAAAGCTGGAGATAGCATGATAGAAATTTGCAAGACTAACAACTTAGTCATTACAAATACCTTCTTTCAACAACACAAATGGCAGCTCCACACATGGACTTCATCTGATGGAGTAGACAGGAATCAGATAAACTACATCTGTGGCAAGAGGCAATGGAAAAGCCCAATATCTTCAGCAAAACAAGACCAGGAGATGATTGTGGAAGAGACCATCAACTGCTCATATACAAGTTCAAATTGAAGTTGATGGCAATTAAAACAACTCAACGAAAGCCAAAATACAGCTTTGAATATACTCTTCCTGAATTCAGAGACCCTCTAAAGAATAGATTTGATGCATTGAACACCAATGACCAAAAACCAGAAGAATTGTGGGATAACATCCATGAAGAAAGCAAGAGGTCATTAAAAATAAGAGAAAAAGAAAAGGCCAAAATGGATGTCACAAGAGACTCTGAAACTTACCCTTGAGAAAAGAGTGACTGAAGCAAGAGAAACAACAAGATAAAAGAGCTGAACAGAAGATTTCAAAGAGCAGCTCTAGCAGACAAAACCAATTACCATAATGAAATGTGCAAAGACCTGGAGTTAGAAAACTGAAAGGGAAGAACACATTTGGCATTTCTCAAGCTGAAAAAACTGAGGAAAACACTTAAGCCTCACATTGCAATACTGAAAGATTCTATGGGAAAAATATTGAATGATGCAGGAAATATCAAAAGAAGATGGAAGGAATACAGAGAGTAATTGTGCCAAAAAGATCTGGTCAATCTTCATCTATTTCAGGAGGTGGCATATGTTCAAAAAACAATGGTATTGAAGGAAGAAGTTGAAGCTGCAATGAAGGAATTGATGAAGAACAAGTCGGCATGAATTGACAGAATATCTACTGAGATATTTCAACAAAGAGATGCCTCACTGGGGGCACTCACTTGATTATGCCAAGAGATTTGGAAGACAGCTACCTGGCCAACTGACTGGAAGAGACCCATATTTGTACCCATTGCAAAGAAAGGTGATCCCACAGAATGTGGAAATTATCGAACAATATCATTAATATTGCAAGTAAAGTCTTACTGAAGATAATTACAAAACAGTTGCAGCAGTATAATGACAGAGAATTTCCAGAGGTGCAAACTGGATTCAGAAGAGAACGTGGAGCAAGGGATATCATTGTTGATGTCAGATGGATCTTGGCTCAAAGCAAAGAATACAAGAAAGATGTTTACTTGTGTTTTATTGACTATGCAAAGGCATTTGATTGTGTGGATCATAAAACATTGTGCATAACACCGAGAAGAATGGGAATTCCAGAACACTTAATTGTACTCTTGAGGGACCTGCACACAGACCAGGAGGCTGTTGTTTGAACAGGGCAAAGGAACACTGCAAGCTTAAAATCAAGAAGAGAGTGCATCAATCTTGTATCCTTTTCCCACACTTATTCAATCTGTATGCTGAGCAAATAATCCAAGAAGCTGGACTATATGAAGAAGAATATGGCATCAGGATTGGCAGAAGAATCATTAACAACCTGTGATATGCTGACGAAACAACTTTGGTTGCTGAAGGTGAGGATAACTTGAAGCACTTACTGATGAAGATTGAAGAATACAGTCTGCAGTAGGGATCATATTTCAACATAAAGAAAACAAAAATCCTCACAATTGGACCGATAAGCACCATCATGATAAATGGAGAAAAGATTGAAGTTGTCAAGGACTTCATATTGCTTGTTTCTACAATTGACATCCATGAAAGCAGCAGTTAGGACATAAGGCCATGTATAACACTGGGCAAATCTGCTGTAAAGCACCTCTTTCAAGTGCTGAAGAGCAATCGTGTCTCCTTGAGGAATAAGGTGTACCTGACACAAACCATGGTATTTTCAATTGCCTCGTATGCATGTGAGAGCTGGAGAATGAATAAGGATGACCAAAGAAGAGTCAATGCTTTTGAGTTGTGGTGTTGGTGAAGAATGTTGAAAGTGTCAAAGACTGCTAAAAGAACTAACAAATCTGTCCTGGAGGACATGCAGCTGGAATGCTCCCTGGAAGCGAGAATGGCCAGACTTCATCTCACATACTTTGGTCATGTTGTCTGAAGGGACTGTTCAATGGAGAAGCATGTCATGCTGGTAAGAAGAAGGGTCAACAAAACAGGGTAAGGCCCTCCATGAGATGGACTAACAGTGGCAGCTGTGATGGCCTCAAGTACAGCAACGATCATGGAGCTGATGGAGGACCAGGTGGTATTTCGTTCTGCTGTGCACAGGGTTGTTATGAATTGGAGATGACTCGAAGGCACCTAACAACAACAATGAAAATGGACCTAATAATGCTATATTAAACATTAAACATGTTTATCCTAGGGTATAGGAGCTCTGGTAGCGTAGTGCCTAAGGTACTTGACTGCTAACTAGAAGGCTGGCAGTTCAAACCCATCAGCCACTCCTCAGAAGGAAGGTTGGGCAGTCTACTTCTGTATTGGTACTGCCTCAGAAACCCAAGAGGAGTTGCTATGAGTCATGTCTGACTTGATGGCAAATAACAACAACAGCGTCCTAGTGTATACATGGTTCTAAGTACAATTATTTAATATTCATTAATGGGCATTTGTTGAACTTCTATTGTGCAAAAGAATATTTGCCAGAGGCTAGAAGGACAAGAAGATATAATTTCTGCCAGGCATGCAAAAAGTGGTATATTCAAAGGTATGGGAGCTCTGGTAGCATAGTGGCTAAGGCACTTGACTGCTCACCAGATGGCTGGCGGTTCAAACCCATCAGCCACTCCTCGGAAGGAAGGTTGGGCAATCCTACTTCCGTAGTGATACTGCCTCGGAAACCCAAGGAGGGGTCGCTATGAGTCAGGGCTGACTCGACGGCACATAACAACAACAATGCTCTTTATTCAACAACAGTGGTATATTCATTGTGATGATTAATGATGTCATGTGACTAGGCCATGCGTCTCAGTATTATATAATTATCCTCTATTTTGTTATCTGATGTAAGGGCATTTCTTTGGGGTATGGCCTACATCCGGTCTATATGGATGTTCTGGCAAAGCTCTCTCTCAATTTTGCTTCTGACTCATCACCATCTAAATTCCAGTTCTTGGGATGTGAGGCAGCAGCCTGCTGTCTGACCTGCAGATTTCGAATTAGCCAGCTCCCGCAACACTGTGACCCAGCAGCCTGCCTTCTGCCTTGCCAATTTTGGGTTTTGCAGCCTCTGCAACCATGTGAGTCAGAAGAAGCCTCCAGCCTGATGCTTGACTCATAGATTTAGGACTTTCTAGCCTCCACAACTGTGTGAGTCATTTCCTTGAAGTAAATCTGTCTGTCTGTCTGTCTGTCTATCTATCTATCTATCCATCTGTCTATCTATCTATCTATAACCTAGAATTAATAAATGTAAAAGAAAGAACTTGCATCTCAGACTTTTGGGTCAAAGTTTAGGGCCTCCATACATTCATTATATATTATATATTATCACAATTTTCTGTTTAAACTACGGTACTGCTTCATTAATCTCAAATCTGAAAAAGTCATTTGGCAGCAAACAGCCTTTCCCTTTTAAAATATAGGAACTTAATATTCTCAGAGAATTTAGAGGTAAATTGATTTAAAAGATTACAATGGTTGATTTTTAGAGAGGGTACCAAATATATAACAGTTAGAGTGTGCTCTTACATGTTCGGTGAAAATGTGTGGTCCAAACATCAAGGAAATGAGTTTGTTAATCCCTAGAGAAAAGATTTTAGATATTTTGTGTGGTAGCCTTATTTATCTTATTTTAGCTCAGGATGAGTTAATTATGCTTGCTTGCAAAAAGAATGATGGAAAAGGAAAGACTTAGAGTAAGAAGCAGCCAAGCAGTACAGTCACACAAGTAAATTACTGTAGCAAAATGCTTCTTTTGTATAAAGTAAGAGACAAGAAAACATCAACTTTTTAGTATATGTATCTCTTAATAAAAGAGACCAAGTATAGTAGATTTTAAACTATTGCAAATTCAGAGGTAGCTGTATTCCCAAACCTGGGCAATGGTGCTTCAGTCACAAAAAGTCCTAAGAGGCTTAAGACTTCAGCTGTCTTTTAACGGATAGTAATAACATAATAATTCATCTTTATCTATACATATCCCAAGGATACTCAATATATCAAGCATATAGCTTTTCTCAAAATCCTGGTTCCTTGCCATTCACAGCAAATATGTCTTTCAGTTTTACCTCTGAATTCATCTTGAGACTCAGTGGCTACAATTTTATTACACATCTGGGAAACCAGCTTGCATTTTTCTAGAGGCTGAGGGAGTATATGCTTTTAATTCTAAATGTGACACATAATGAGGACAGCAGGCCACAGCTTAAGACAGGTACAGAGTTTCAGCATCTCCAAGGACAAAGGTGGGAGTTTTACTTGGTTGAAGGCACTGATTCAAGGCTTCTGATAAGATAGAGAATAAAACAAAACAAAAAAAAACCTGTTGCCATCCAGGTGATACCTACCCCATGCATTACAGAGTAGAGTTGTTCCATAGTATTTTCTTGGCTGTAATTTTTATGGAAGCAGACCATGAGGCCTTTCTTTTACGATACAACTGGGTGGGTCTGAGCCATGAACATTTTGGTTAGTAGTAGTTGAGGGCTTAACCATTTGTGCCATATGCTGATGATAAACATGTATATATATATATACACACTCACATACATTTCTAATATGTCTGAGAAAGCTTAAAGTAGATTACCAGTACTATCGGGCTAGCGATTATCTACAGAGAGGGTGAAGATGCTTCCTGGTCATCTAATATAACAGTAATGATATGGGAGAATAAAGTTGCTGTAAACCCTCGTCTGGTTTTAACCATCCTTTGTCTCTTCTTTCCACACAGCCAGCAGCCTTGCAGGCAAAATTCATTAATGCTGTAGTGTGCAATTATGCTTTTTATTGTTTTTTGTATGCCTCCTAAGAAGACAATCATCCTTGATATCATGGTGATATTTCTGCAATTCTTTATAGCCTCTTTTCCAGTCTCCTATTATTAAGCATTTCAACTTCATTAATAATTGATGTCCACGTTTAAGTCACTGGTTAGAAAATACTTCTAAGATTTTATTTTATTAGGTTTTGAGTAAATGTTCCCCAAATATCCTCTGCATTTTGTTAAAAAATGAATGTTATATATCTTTTGATAAAACCTACAGAGTTAAGTGCATAATAAAATATTACATGACTAAAATGACAATTAATATTTTAGCATTATGCTGAAGTATGAGAGTATGCCTACAAAGGTATGAATCACTGGTTTTTCATTTCTTTAATTCTGTATTAATTGGTACTTGAGGCAATAAACCATAACATATAACTCTGGCTTCAGATAAGCTGTAATGAGAGCCTGACCTTTGCTTGGATACTTTTGTGACAGTGAAAGAGTTTAAGATAACCCTTTGAAGCTCAAATTTATGAGATAAATGTTCTTAGCATTTCCTTATCTTAGCTTGAGGTGATCATTGAGGATATTTGGGGGATTTATAATTGAGATTTGGAAGAAAATTATATTCTATTATGTCCGGTTCACTTGGAGTTTAAATAGCTTTAGTGTAACTTCTTTAGTTCATTATTTTGCACCTGGAAGTGAATTAGGGTTCAGAGATCACCAAGAGGCATGCACTGGTCCTAAAAATATAGTTGAAAACAATTAAAAAACCACAGACACTTTTACTAGATTGTCATAAAATCTTGTTTAGATGTTCAGATGGGACCAAGTCTCATTCACTTTTTTTTTTTTTTTTGTCTTGTAGCACAATGAAATCAGTGTATAAGCTTCAAGTTCTTATTGAGTCATCTGTGCTGTTACAAGTGAAGGGTCAAAATATTTGAGAGTTCAAGCATTTTAAAGAAGGTACAGCTGATAAAAGTGAAATACAGAAAATTAAAAGGGTTTGGATGTACAACTGTGGAAAAAGACTTTCAATCTGGTAGGGCTCAGGTAGTGTAGATATATATATATATATATATATATATAGTTCTAAACCAGAACTAGACTTTGACATCCCATTAAGAGTGTTGAGTTTGAGTTGAAAGAGAAGAGGTAGTCACTGTAAACCTGGACAAGCATGCATCCTCACAGCCAGATGAGAGCACTCAGATTAAATCACTCATAGCATCACCTAGGAGTCTTTATACTGTTTATTCACTTGACAGAATTAGACAAGTTTAATCATTAGCAATCCCTGAAGCTATTCTCTACCCTGACAAATCTAACATTGCTTGCACATAACAACAACAGTTTTCTTTCAGCTCTAGCTGTTTTTCCTCAACTAAGGTCTGTAAGAATCTTGCAAAAATAAAGATTTCTCACTACTTCATTACATTCCACATTTAAAGTTGATGCAACTGTGTGCTAATTAATCACTTATAAGAATAAAACTATACAATATGTACATCACATAGTTCAAGATGTAATTAATGCAAGACTTAGGCAAGCCTCAAGTACCCCTTGAGTCACCAGTGAAATAAAAGTTAACAGGTACAAAAAGTGAACAAATAAATCTGTGGCAATGGAAGGAAAGGGAATGATAAAATAATGAAATAGGTCTGTAATTTTCTACCAGATACAAAATATTTGAGTACAGGTTAAAGATGAGCTATGTAGAGAAGCAATGCCTCTATTAAGTTAGCTATAGAAAAGGCAGGGAAAAATCTTCCCAGGAGAACTTCAAAGAGATCTGGACTGATTTAAAGAAGGCTCAGAGTAAGAAGGAGATCTGACAACTGCAGAGGTTAATAATGCCATAGTTCTACATGTGCCCGCTCCAACACACACACACACACACACACACACAC
>NW_006921706.1:4546729-4547925 GCF_000298275.1 Orycteropus afer afer
CCAGCCGTCTGGTTAGCAGGCAAGTGTCTTAGCCACTATGCTACCAGAGCTCCCGGAAATGGACCTACTTACCCAAAAGCAGAAGCAGGAAAGGAAGAGGAATGCTGGGGACAACAAAAGTCACAGGACCAGGTAAAGGGAGGGCATCCAGATAGGATTCAGGTAAGTGGAGGGCAGACAGCTTTCAAACAGCTAAAGGAGACAAACTTGTCTGTCAGTTTGTCATACTGTGGTGGCTTGCACATGGCTGCATGGCTTGAGGTTGTGCTACTGGTGTTTCAAATGCCAACAGGGTTGCACATGGTCCACAGGTTTCAACGCAGCTTACAGACTGATACAGACTAGGAACAAGGAAGAAGTCATCCACTTCTCAAAGAATTGGCCAGGGAGAACCTTATGAATAGCAGAGAAACACTGTTTGATACATAACTGGGCAACTTTACGAATAGCCCAGAAACACTGTCTGATACAATGCAGGAGGACAAGCCTCTTAGGTTGGAAGGTATTCAAAATGCGACTGGGAAAGAGCTCCCTTATCAGAGGAGAACCAACCTTAATGATATGGATAAAGTAAAGCTTTCAGGACCTCCATTTGCTGATGTGGCATGACTCAAATTGAGGAGAAACAGCTTCAAACATCCATTAATAATCAGAATATGGAATGTAAGAAGTATGAATATAGGAAAATTGAAAGTTGTCAGAAATGAAATGGAACACACAAAGATTGATATCTTAGGCATTAGTGAGCTGAAATGGACCCGTTTTGGCCATTTTGAATCAGACAACCATATGATCTACTATGCTGGGAATGATAATTTGAAGAGGCACTCATCATCAAAAGGTATTTCAAGATCTATCCTGAAGTACAATGCTCTCAGTGATAGGATAATATCCATATATCTACCAGGAAGACCAGTTAATAGTACTATTATTCACATTTATGTACCAACCACCAAAGCCAAAGATGAGTAAACTAAAGATTTTTTTTTTATCAACTTCTACAGTCTGTAATTGACAACAAGTGCAATCATGATGTATTAATTATCACTGGTGAGTGGAATGCAAAAGGTGGAAACAAAGAAGAATCACCTGTAGTTGGAAAATTTGGTCTTGGTGACAGAAATAAAGCTGGAGAGCACATGATATAAAGTTTTGCAAGACCAATGACTTATTCGTTGCAAATGCCTTTTTTCAAC
>NW_006921706.1:4550680-4551791 GCF_000298275.1 Orycteropus afer afer
AATCTACTTCCGTAGTGATAACTCCTCGGAAACCCAAGGAGGGATCCCTATGAGTCGGATCTGACTCCTCTGCACATAACAACAACAACAACAACAACATACCATTTTATAACACTTAAAAACAATCAAAGCAAACAATGTTTCAGTATCCTCCCTTGTATGTTATCATATTACTAAACTCACTGCCTTCCAGTTGGATCTGACTCATAGTGACCCCTCTTCGGGTTTCCACAGTGGTATCACTCCAGAAGTAGATTACCCACACTTCCTTCTGAGGAGCAGATGGTGAGGTTAGACTGTCAGCCTTCTGGTTAGCAAATGCCTTAGCCACTATACCACCAGAACTTAACTGTCTCAAATCACTATCAACCATGAAAAAGTTTATAATTTGTGATAATTTCTTCTAGTTCTTAAAATGATTATTACATCATACCAAGTTTTATTTATTTACTTTTTAATTAAATAAATGCATATACATAGTAATACAGTATGTATATATGTAGTGATACAATACTACATATATGCATTTATTTAATTAAAAAGTAAATAAATAAAAATTGATATGATGACGTAAGAGTCATTTTCAGAACTAGAGGAATTATCACAAATTAAAAACTTTTTCATGGTTGATAGTGATTTGAGACTGTTATCTTTTTCTGTTTCTGATCTTGAAGAAGAAAAACCAAACAATCCAGTTCTCACAAAGGTGGTTAGTAGCCTGGCCTTCCCCATGATTAGCAAGATTAGACTCTTTGTAACAAATGGACTGCTTTTTTGGTAAAGACAGTAGCTCACTCAGTCATGTTATCAATAACCCATCTAATCTAATCCAAGAAGTAGAAGGAATTATTAAAACTTTCTTAAGAAAGAAATTGTTTCTTAGGGAACTGAGAAAGTTTATTTCAAAAGCTTAGCAGTGAAAGAAAGTAAGTTGGCTGAGTATGGAAAGAAAAACAAAGTTTAATGAGCTAAAGATTGATAGTTGATTTTATTGAGACTAGATTGCCTAACATATCTCTGGCTTTTTGTGCTTCTTTAAATATTGCTCCAAATTTAAGTTGACTTAATTTTAAAACAGAGGAATTGCTAGTGATTTAAACAACTCATTATA
>NW_006921706.1:4554281-4555241 GCF_000298275.1 Orycteropus afer afer
AGTAGTTGGTGAGTTTGAACCACCAGCCTTCTGGTTAGATGTCAAGTGCCTTAGGCACTATGCTACCAGAGCTCCTCCTGAGAGTGTTGCGAAAGGTTATTTCCTCTTAATAAGGTGAAGGGACAGAAGGTTAATAGGTCTGGTTCCGAGAATCATCTTGGATATGTTTGCCAAAGTAAGTTTTATCATCTTACCATGGTGGTAGCTCTACACCTTCTGTTTAGTAGTAATGATTTTTTCCCAATCAAATCAACCAAGCAATCTAACTGCAAACACATAGTTTGATGTTAAAAAAGCTGTCCTTAAACTCCAGGCTTCAGATTTAGGTGTTCGTTTGTATGACTCAGAACTTCTTTCTGGGCCCCGCTGAAAAAAGGATTTAATCTTCGTGTCTCCTTTACAAGACTCTCTAAGGGAATGGAGTGGTATATTTACTTTGTAGTATACATTATGTAGGATCTCTGGTGGTGTAGTGCATAAGGGATTTGACTGCTTACCAGAAGGCTGGTGGTTCAAACTCACCAGCCACTCCTCGGAAGGAAGACTGAGCAATCTACTTCTGTAGAGATAATGCCTCGGAAACCCAAGGAGGGGTCACTATAAGTTGGAAATGACTTGATGGCAGGGAGTTTTCTACATTATGCAGTTCACCTTCAAATGTAGATATAGCTACTATCAATTTGAGCTCAAAATAAACTTTCATTTTATCTTTCTCTACATATATGACATACTTTTTACCTTAGGAATCACTTTGATACAGCAGAAAAACGATTGTGTTGATTTGCAAGCTAAATACAATTGTGCTTATTAGAATGCTTGGCAAACTACTACCTGCTGCAAAAATATTTGTTGTTGTTGTTAGGTGCCATAGAGTCAGCTCTGACTCATAACAACCTTATGTACAGCAGAACGAACCACTGCCTGGTCCTGTGCCAGCCTCACAATCCTTGCTATGCCTGA
>NW_006921706.1:4557736-4559073 GCF_000298275.1 Orycteropus afer afer
TCCTCATTGATAATAGTATCTATCTCTTCTGGTTCTATTTGGTTTCAGTGATGCAATGCATGTAAATAATATAGCATACTGACTTTAAAATGTTTTATTGTTGGTAGGTACCAATGAGTTGATCCTACTTAGCTACCCCGTGTAACACAGCAAAACGGCCTCCACAGTGTTCTCCAGGTCTTCTTCCTGTGCAGCTGCTGAGTGGATTCAAACCACCAGCTTTTCTGCTGGCAGCCAAGCACTTAACCATTGTCCCACCAGAATTCCTTTAACACATTTTGGCTATTGATATTATCTATAATATAATGTATTAGAAGAAATGTTTATTACTAAGTTGAAATTAACATTATTTTCTCATGGGAGACCACTTTCTAGGTAATATAAATTAAAGAAATATCCTATAATATTTTAGCAACTGAAAGACTTCTTAGCTGAAATATAATATTTTAGTATACTTAAAGAAAGTATAGTGTAAAGATTTTCTGACAGACTGTGGTTATAGTGATGATGGCTTAAATAGCGGCAAAACATGATTTAACATTTTTCCATCCTGCTTTTTTCATTTTGAATAAACAGTGATTTCTCCACATTATTACTTAATGACAACCAAATTTTAGTTACTGTACAATATCTATTTGCTATATGGATATTACATACTTTAATAAATCGCTTCCTTGTTGTTTTTGTTGTTAGGTGGCATTACTTTTGCTCCAACTCATAGCAACCCTATGTACAACAGAACAAAACACTGCCCAGTCATGTGTCATCCTCACAGTCCTTGCTATGCTTGAGCCCATTGTTGTGGCCTCTGGGTCAATACATCTTGTTGAGGGTCTTCTCCTTCGCTGATTCTCTACTTTACCAAGCATTATATCATTCACTGGGGAATGGTCCCTTTTGACAATATGACCAAAGTAGAGGAGACGAACTCTGGCCAGTCTTGCTTCCAAAGGGCATTCCAGTTGCACATCTTAAGGAAAGATTTGTTCATTCTCTGACAGTCCATGGTCCTCTCAGTATTCTCCAATACCACAACTCAAAAGCATCAACTCTTCTTTGGTTTTCCTTATTCATTGACCAGCTTTCACATGCATATGAGGCAATTGAAAATAACTGCTTGGATTAGGTGCACCTTAGTCTTCAAAGTGACATCTTTGAAGACTTTGCTCTTCAACACTTTAAGCTGGTCTTTGGCAGCAGATTTGCCCAGTGCAATATAACATCTGATTTCTTGACTGCTGCTTCCATGGGTATTGATTGTGGATCCAAGTGAAATCACTGCTGAGCAAATAATGAAAGAAGCTGGACTTGATGAAGAAGAACATGAAATCAGGCTT
>NW_006921706.1:4559628-4560734 GCF_000298275.1 Orycteropus afer afer
GGGAACAGTCCCTGGAGAACGAGCTCATACTGAGGAATGTAGAGGAACAGTGAAAAACAGGAAGACCCTCAACGACACGGATTGATACAGTGACTGCAACAAAGGCCTCAGACATAGCAATGATTGTGAGAATGGCACAAGACTGGGCAATGTTTCTTCTGTTATACGTAGATAGGTTCACTATGTCGAAATGGACTCGAAGACACTTAACAACAACAATACTGTTGAGGACTTAGATTGTTTCCAAATTTGTTACTTTAGATGGCACTTTGAAATACAATTTCAGGTATAAATACATTTCACTATATCGGATTTTTAGGAGGACTTTCCAGGATTGCAATTGTTGAATGAAAAATATATTTTAAGGATTTTGATAGTGCAAAATGGCTTTCCAAACAATAATATTTTCAAGTGTCCCTTTTACCATATAAAAATCAACAATGGATTTTCTAATCTTTCTGACTTAAACAATTATATATTTAAAACATATCTAGTTTTTAAAATTGTTTATTAGGTTGAATATTTTAAAATAGTTTAATAATTCTATGTCCTTTTTATGAATATCCAGTTTGTGTTTTTCCCAGTTTAGCTGTTGAGATATTTTTCCTATTTTTTGGTATAATAAACTTTTTATTATTTAAAGATATAAATTGCATGTTGTATATGTTAGTTTCCCAGCTTTCTGTTTACATATTATATTTGTTATTTTAAATACCCACAATTTAAAATTTTAGGTGCTTTAATTTCTATGGTTTAATGTATTCTAGGTTTTTGTATTGTGATGTAACAGTAATAATGATAAAAATATTGATAAGATTATTGTTTATTTTGTAATTATAATACAATATACTGTATTTGGATATTTATTTATGCCATATGATTGAATCCGAAATAATTCTATATGAGTTGAGTGGTGCAGTGCCTGAGGCACTTGACTGCTAACCAAAAGGTTGGCAGTTCAAATCTATGAGCTGCTCCATTGAAGAAAGATGACACAGTCTATTTCTGTAGGATTTAGTGCCTCGAAAACCCAATAAGGGTCACTATGAGTCAGAATTGACTCCATGGCAGTGGTTTGGTTTTTGGTTTATTTACAGATTAGAAGA
>NW_006921706.1:4563909-4565004 GCF_000298275.1 Orycteropus afer afer
GTCCACAAGAGCCAAAATACAACTCATTATATCTTACATGAGTTTAGAGACCATATGAAAAATGGATATGATGCATTGAACAGCAATGTCCTGCAGAAAACAGACAATAAAAAGACAAGAAAGGAGGAAAAGACTAAACTGGGTGTAAGAAGAGAATCTGAACCTTGCTCTTGAACAGAGAGTAGCTAAAGTGAATGGAAGAAATGCTGAGATAAAGCAGCTGAAGAGAAGTTTTAAAGGGTAGATCAAGAACACAAAGTAAAGTTTTATAATGAAATGTGCAAATACCTGGAGTTTGAAAAACACAAGAGAAGAACATGAGTAGTGTTTCTCAAGCTGGAAGAACTGAAAAAAAAATTCAAGTCTTGGCCTAATGAAAGATATTATGGGCATGATGCAGGAAGCATCAAAAAAAAAAAAAAAAGAAAGGAATACACAATGTCATTGTATCAAGAAGAATTGGTCAATGTTCATCCATTTCAGAAACTAGTATATTATCAAGAACCAGTGGTATTGAAGGAAGAATTCTAAGCTCTACTGAGAGAACTGGTGAAAAACAAGCTACCAGGAATTGATGGAATATGCATTGAGATGTTGCAAACATGGATGCAGCACTGGAGGTGCTTACTCATTTATGCCAAGAAATTTGGAAAACAGCTACCTGGCCAATTGACTGGAAGAGATGTATATTTTTCCATTCCAAAGAAAAGTCATCCAACGGAACATAGAAATTATCAAACAGTAACATTAATATCACACTCAAATAAAATTTTACTGAAGATAATTCAAAACTGGTTGCAGCAATATATTGACAGGAGACTTCCAGAAATGTAAGCTGGATTCAGAAGAGGATGTAGAATGAGGGATATCAGTGCTGATGTCAGATGGATCTTGGATGAAACAAAGAATACCAGAATAATTGGGTTTAATTGACTATGCAAAGGCATTTGACTGTGTGTATCATAATAAATTACAGATAACAAAACACTGTGAAGATTGGGAATTCCAGAACACTTAATTGTGCTCATGAGGAATCAATACATAGACTAAGAGGTTGTCATTTGAACAGAATAAGGGGATACTGCATACTTTAAA
>NW_006921706.1:4565609-4571973 GCF_000298275.1 Orycteropus afer afer
AAATCTGTCCTGGAGGAAGTGCAGCCAGAATGCTCCTTGGAAGAGAGAATGGCCAGACTTATCTCACTTACTTTAGTCATGTTGTCAGAAGAGACCATTCCCTGGAAAAGAATATCATGCTTGGTAAAGTAGAGGGTCAGTGAGAAAGGGAAAGACTCTAAGTAAGATGAATTGACACAGTGGCTGCAAGGATGGGCTAAAGTATAGCAAGGATTGTGAGGATGACGCAGGACTAGGCAGTGTTTAGTTCTGCTGTACATCAGGTAACTATGAGTCAGAGCCGACTCTCTGGCACCTAAGAACAACAACAGCATTATCAGCTGCAAGCTTACATAAACATTTATCATTTCTCCAAATATATAGTCTGTCACTCCCTTTATTTATATCATGATTTTCTTACCATTTGGAATCTTTCTATGTGTGCCTATGACATTTTTCTACCTGTGTTTCTACAATTTTTGCAGTCAACACTTCTCTTATTAAGGCTGAACTTAATGTCATCTCTTCTATGGAGTATTCCCTGACCCAGAATGCATGAGTTTTTCCTTTGCTTTTTTAATTTTGTACGGTACATTAATCTATTTTCGAAACTAGATCATTTCAATGATTCAACTTATGTTTGTATCTGTCATCCCTACAAAGGCAAGAATCCAATTTTATTTATTTGTGTATTAGATGTTATTAGATATTTCATGAATTGATCAGAGTGCAAATTGTTCTTTTTTATTTGATTTAGGTACCTATTTTATACTGAATCCCCTTGAGATACTCTGTTCTTACTCATGACTGCTTTGAGGATAGAATCAGATCTTACCAAATTTTCAACTTTCAACAGACTTAGCAGTGATGACAGACCATAGAATTCATTACATCAAATCTCTGTTTTAGGAGTTTGGTGGTCTTTTAATCATTTCTTCTCCACTCCTCATTCTCTTTTAACCTCTATAATATTGCCCAAAACTCCCACAAAGGTTAATTAATGCGTGTCTACTATGCTCCAGAGTCCCTGGTGGTGCAAATGGTCAAACCATTTGGCTGCTAACTAAAAGGTTGGAGGTTTGAGTTCACCCAGTTACCTCTGAAGAAAGGCTTGAAGATCCACTTCTTAAAAAAATCAGCCATTGAAAACCTTATGAAGCATAATTCTAACGTCACACAGTGGGTAACTTTGAGAGGCAATGACTTGAAAGCCAATGGTTTATTACTGTACTATAGTCCAGGTTGCTTCCTAAGTGTATGGTGTTTTTGAATGAATGAATGAATACAAGAAAGAATGAATGAAAGTGAGGGTAGAGAATGACTCAGTTTTCCTTGAAATTCCTTAGATCCTCTTGAGTTAAGTTCCATTCATTTGTTAAGTTTTTAGGGCTGTGTATTTCAAATGATATCGTTTGCATACCAGAGGACATTCAACCAAATTAAGAATTTATTAACATCCAAATTGGGTACATTTTGAAGGTATTAGTATTTGTAACTATTTTCAGTGAGACTTAATTAACATGTGGCATAGACTTTTATCTTTCACTCTTGACTTTTTTTGTGCTTTGCCCTTTCATATTTCTTTGAAGTACTATTTGGTACCATTTAAAAAGGGAGTACTTGACAGTCCTTTTGGCTTCCTTAAGTCACTTTGTATGTCCTTGACCTCTGTTCTTTTGAACTTTACCTCCAAAAAAACTCAAGCCTAAAGTCACTGTAGGCAGTCAGAATATGTGAACTTGAAATTCCAAAATAGCAGTAATAGTAATGAAAGAGTTTGCAAGTAGTTTATTTACACGTGGAAAATTTCATCTACAACCCCAGGAATGCCTGAGCTGTAATCACTTAGGCAGAAGCTGCTGAAAATCAATGGTGAAAAGCAATATTATTTTTTCTCCCTTTCTATATGACTTCTGTGAAAAAAGATTTAACTTATTCCTGTGGATTTCTTTAATTTTATATATCTTTTTCTGCCAATATATATACATTTAATTTGCTATTATTTTTGGATGTAATATGCTGAGACCTAATGTATGACTTTTCAGTTAACTTCTTTGAAATATTTTAAATATTTCTTCATTAAAAGAAAATAGGAACACTTATAGTCATTTAGATTTACTTATTGATTTATATGTTGTGGATGGAAAAATATAAATTCATACTAGAATTAGTAAATCAAAGACTAATCATAAAAAGTCAATAATAATTGTAATGATGAGAAAAAATCATTCTTAAAATGTGCTTATGTTTAACATTTATTGAACAGAAACTCACTGATAACTTACTAACATAATTGCTTTAGCCTCTTTTCAAGTTTCAGATTTTAGTGGTAAAGGAAAAAGGGTCAGATATTTATGAGAACTTTTTAAGGTATATGCAAAAACAAAACAAATAAAAACAGTAATTTACACTGGGGAAATAAAAATACAGTTTAACAGTCTGAAAATTAGGAAAAAAAATTAAGTCCCTTCTTTAAAATGATGGAGCTCTGATTGCACAGTGGTTAAAGACTTTGGCTGCGAACCAAAAGATTGATGGTTTAAACACTGCTAGCGAGGTTGGGCAATCCTACTTCCGTAGTGATACTGCCTCGGAAACCCAAGGAGGGGTCGCTATGAGTCAGGGCTGACTCGAAGGCACATAACAACAACAACAACAACAACAACAACAACAAGCTGGGAGCTCTGGTAGCGTAGTGGCTAAGGCACTTGACTGCTAACCAGAAGGCTGGCGGTTCAAACCCACCAGCCACTCCTCGGAAGGAAGATGGGGCAATCTACTTCCGTAGTGATACTGCCTCGGAAACCCAAGGAGGGGTCGCTATGAGTCGGATCTGACTCGATGGCACATAACAACAATTAAACAGTTGCTCTGTGGGAGAAGGATGAGGCAGGCAGTCTGCTTCTGTAAAGTGTCACAGCCTTAGAAGCCCTGTGGGGCAGTTCTACTCTAGTCTATCAGGTCACTAGGTTTGGGAGCAGCTCTGGTAGTATAGTGCCTAAGGCGCTTGACTGCTAACCAGAAGGCTGGTGGTTCAAACTCATCAGCCACTCCTAGAAAGGAAGGTTGGGCAATCTTCTTCTGTAGTGGTACTGCCTCAAAAACCCAAAGAGCAGTCGCTATGAGTCGGATCTGACGTGACACATAACAACAAAAACAACAGGTTTTGGGTTTTTTTGTTTTATTTTGTTTTTTGGTTCTTTACTATGGGCATGGTGTTTTGGATATTGGATTCTATCTTTCTCTAACAATTTTTCCTTGGTCATCTCAGTGGAAGGAGTATTTTCATGGTCCTCACAAATATTTTCTTTGTTTTTGTTTAAGAAAGTGATCCAAGCTTCCTTAAATACATTTATTCAGACATTTGAAGTTTCTGTAAGCTGTAGGTGGCAGAGTCATGCTTTCTTTATATCTTACTCTCCCATATCTCTGACTCTACCTGGCACATAGTTGGCATCCAGTGAATGCAGTTTTGGGAGCCAAAGTCATATATATTTCTAGCTATATATATGTATTTTCCTTTGCACACAGAGGAGGAGCTGAGTATATTTGAAAATTATTGTAAATCTAAGTCATAAGACTGTGGAGAGAATAATACAAAATTGTGCTTATTTTTTATCTCCATATTTTACTACTTGGGTGACATTTATCTAGTTATCTCATTCCACAAATCACCATTACATCATATATCAGATAAGAAAGATAATAAACATTTTATGATATTACAAGGTGCAATGAGTTCTGACACCAACTACCTATAGTTAGGCCAATTACATAGGTCAAGTGCACAATCCTCCTCAAGACTGATCTCACTTCACAAGCTCAGAGGTCCCCAGGCAACTCTCATTTCTGACCAGCTGGCTACAGATTTTGGAATTCCCAGCACCACTTCAGGCTTGATAATTCACTAAAATGATTCACAGAATTCAGGAAAGAACTATATTTATAACTACCGCTTCATCATAGCAAAAGATACAAATCAGAACCAATTATAGGGAGAGATGTGTAGGGTGAAGAGTGAGAAAGCCTCCAATACAAAGCTTCCATTGTCTTTTCCCTGTGGAGTTAAGATGCATTACTTTCCTAGAACATCAATGTGTGACAATATGCAGAATATTTCCACCCAGAGAGGCTTACCTGAGCTTTGATGTCCAGAGTTTATATTGGTATATGGGTATGATTCATTGGATCATTAATCATGTGATTGAACTCAATCTCCAGCCCTTTTCTCCCCTAATATCACTAGGCTCAAATTTCCACTCTTTAATCACATGGTGAGGGAGCTCTAGCAGTATAGTGGTTAAGTCATTTGACTGCTAACTGAAAGTTTGGTGGTTCAAACCCACCAAATGCTCCTTGGAAGAAAGATGAAGTCTGTTTCCATAAAGATTTATAGCCTTGGAAACCGAGTGGGGGTCACTGTGAGTTGAAATCAACTTGATGGTAGTGAGTTTTGTTTTTTTGTTTTCGAATCACATAGTTATCATTTCAGGCATGGCCAGATCCACTCTGAGTCATCTCCTTAGCACACATTATCTAGGGGTGCACCAGGAATCATCTTATTAGCATAAATCATTAGAGTACCCAACGAAAATGAGGATATTCCTATCACTCAGGAAACTCCAAGGATTTAGAGGTTAACTCCCAGGAGCAGTGGACAAAGGGCAGCTAAATTCTTTAGTATACACAAAGATAGGGAAATAATACTCTAAAATGATGTATGATAGGTAATCAATATGATTTATTTTTATTTTTACTATTGTTTCTGAATCAACCTTGTGGGACACTCAAAGTAGAAGAATTACTAGTCCAAGTAATTATCATTGAATGCACTTGGGTCAATGAAGAGCTAGCAAAATTAGCAAGGAAAGGAATGATGTTTGGAACTGCTACAGGTTCTGCAAGGAGTAGAGTATTTTGTGGCAGAGTGAGTAGAATGCTATGGGAACAGAGAGATGCCTTATCTGAATTAAGGGGGTGGTGATAAAGGATGGTGGGTGGTTTCATGAAAGAAGTGATAGTAGGCTGAGACTTTGACAGAGGACTTGAAATTAGTAAATCTTTGAAATTCAGTCAATAAATAAAATTTGAATAAACTCTTGTATCATTCTTTCTTTTTCTTTATTGTTGGTGTAAAGCAAGAAACTATTAATTTTCTGGATTTTAATAAACTTACTGTGACAGTTCTTAAAAATTGTAAGCAAAAAGCATTATAGACCTTATTCCCATTGACAGAATCTATGACTCACTCCTTGAGTATGTATGGGCTTGTGATTTTTTTAGAATAATATAATACAGTGAAAATGATACTTTGTGACTTCCCAGGTTTAATCAGAAAAGGCCATGCAGCTTCTGCCAGGTGGTTTTGGAATTATGGCTCTCTGGAAATCTCTTTATGGTGCTCTTTTGGAGGTCCTAACTGCTGTGATGTGAAAGCCCCAAGGCACTCTGAGAATCAGTGTATGAAGATGTGCTCTGATCAACAGCCCTAAATAAATCCATTCTTCAGATCATCCCAGCCCAAGTTCCAGAATGAGTAATGATGGTTCTAGATGACTTAAGACCCCTGTCATTTGAGTGCTCCCTAGGCATTTAAATTGCTCCACTTGGGCTGAAAGAGCAAAAAATAATTTCTACTTCCCCTCTTGGATCATTTTTGCCACCACAAAAATATGCCTGCTAGATGGATGTGAGAGTAAAGTAGAATAAAGTTGATTTATTTCATTTGAGGCCATGCTAGACACGCCAGACCCCCCATCACTGACCTGTAATCACAAAATGACCAGCCAGACCCCAGATGGTCATTGTCAATTACACCCATTCCTCAATAATCAATATAATTAAGTTGTAAAGGCATGTTGTTATGTAAAAATCAACACTGTGAAAATAGAGGATGACACCATCACAACACAAAATGGAGGGTGAGTACGTCATTGCAAAACTTGTTATTATTTGGTGCCATCGAATCATCTCCAGCTCATAGTCACCATAATTACAACAGAATGAAACAACATGCAGTACTGTGCCAGCCTCAAGGTCCTTGCCATACATGAACCCATTGTTGCAGCCATTGTGTCAATCCATCCTGCTGAGGTCCTTCCTTATTTATTTATTTATTTTGATTTTGATTTAGGTGAGAGTTTACAGAGCAAATTCACTTTCCACACAGCAGCTCACACACATTTTGTCTCATGTCATCGATTACAATTTATCACAATGCAATAGCTCCTCTCCCACTTCCTCCCCATAGTTACCTCTCCCCTGTGTCCTTCCCTCCCATGTACTCCTGCCCTGTGAGGTGTCTACCTGTGTATACACAACCTTTATATTCTCCCATGATTGATCCCTCCAAAGAATGTATCTACCTAATGGAAATGTTCAGCTC
>NW_006921706.1:4572493-4574023 GCF_000298275.1 Orycteropus afer afer
GACTATGGTCCTGAGCCTACAGGTCCAACTACTCGCTTCCTCTGGGTAGCTGGCTATGGCCAAGAAGTGACTACAACCTTGTCCCTTGTTATCTCTACCATATACCTGGAAATTCTTACAGAACATAGCAACACACTTGTAGAAACATTGTCTATATATACATGGCCTTGGGCACACTCCCCCCTGCATAGACATACCTAATAATTCAGCCTGTCTACCCATCTATTCACCTGTGTATCAATGTTTGCCTTCACTGCCAATGCAGTACTGTATGTGCAAAAAGATTCATTTTTGTTGTCTGTACCTCCCATGCATTCTTTATATCTTCATCTTCTTCAATGCCACTGTGTTGATCACTCACATTTGGTACATTGCCCTTCTCTTCACCCAAATAGGTACTTGTCTCTACCTATTTAATAGTGTTTTCTCTCCTCCCCTCCCCCAACCTGGTAACAAACAAAGAGAATTTCCTTTCATAAATTAACCTTTCCTTGACTCTTTACAAAATGGAGTAATACAATATTTTTCCTTCTGTGATTGACTTATTTCACTCAGCATAATGTCCTCCATGTTCATCCACATTATGCGGTGTTTTGCCAACTCTACATTATTCTTTAGGGTTGCATAGTATTCCATTGTGTGTATGTACCACAGTTTAGTTATTATTCTGTTGATGGACACCTAGGTTGTTTCCATCTTTTTGCTCTTGTAAATAGTGCTGCAATGAACATAGGTGTGCAAATATCTGTTCTTATCCTGGTTCTCACTTCTTTAGGATATATATGTAGTAATGGAATGACTGGGTCAAATGGTATTTCTAATTCCAGCTTTTTTAAGGAATCACCATACTGCTTCCCACAGTGGTTGTACCATTTTACAGTCCCACCAACAGCGTATGAGAGTCCCAATCTCTCTGCATCCTGGCCTGCATTTGTTATTTTCTGTCATGTTGAACTTTGCTACTAGTGCTAGGACAAGATGATATCTCCTTGTTGTTTTGATTTGCATCTCTCTAATGACTGCTAACCAGAAGGCTGGTGGTTCAAACCCACCAGCACTCCTCAGAAGGAAGGTTGAGCAATCTACTTCTGCAGTGATACCGCCTCGGAAACCCAAAGAAGGGTTGCTATGAGTTGGATCTGACTTGACGTCAGTGAGTTTGTTTTTTTTTGTTTGTTTGTTTTAATGACTAATGATTGTGAGCATTTCTTCATATATTTGTTGGCCTCCTGAATATCCTCTTTGGTGAAGTGTCTATTCATGTCTTCTACCCATTTTTTAATTGGATTGTCTTTTTGGTGTTGAGGTGTTGGAGTTTCCTATAAATTCTAGATATAAGTCCTTTGTCAGATATGTCATTGCCAAATATTTTTTCCCAATCTGTAGGTTCTCTTCGGACTCTTTTGGAGACGTCTTCAGAAGCATATAAAATTTAATTTTTAGGAGGTCCCATTCATCTAGTTTATCTTCTGCTGTTTGTGCATTTTGGGTTATACTTGACAGTCTATTTATGCCATACATTAGGGCCCC
>NW_006921706.1:4575388-4576737 GCF_000298275.1 Orycteropus afer afer
GTATCCTGATATTATCCTTTTTTATTTCAGTTGGTTCTGTTGTGATGTCACCCATTTTGTTTCTTATTTGTGTTATTTGTTTTCTCTCCCTCTTTTCCTTGGTTAAATTTGCCAGTGGTTTGTCAATTTTATCAATCTTTTCAAAAAACCAACTTCTAGTCATGTTCATTTTGTCCATTGTCTTTCTATTTTCTGTTTAATTGATTCCTGCTTGAATCTTTATTATTTCTTTTCTTCTGGTGACTATAGGCTTTTCTTGGTGTTGTTTTTCTAATTGTTGGAGATGTTGCTTTAAAATGTTGATTTTAGCTCTTTTTTCTTTTTGATATGTACATTTCTTGCTACAAACTGGCCTTTGATAACTGCTTTTGCTGTGTCCCAAAGATTTTGGTATGTTGTGTTTTCATTCTTTGATTGAAGGAATTTTTTTAATTTTTTTTTTTTTTATTTCTTCTCTTACCCAGTTGTTCTTAAGGAGGGTGTTTTTCAGTTTCCATGTGTTTACTCTCTTACCATTGATCTCCCTATTGTTGCTTTCTTATTCAATAGCATTGCGATCTAAGAAGGTGCTTTGCAGTATTTCAATATTTTATATTTAATAAGGGTTGTTTTATGGCCTAACATATAGTCTATCATGGGAATGTTCCATGTGCACTGGAAAAGAAGGTACATTATGCTGTTGTTGGGTGAAGTGCTCTGTAGCTGTCTAAAAGTTCAAGTTGATGAATTGTATTGTTTAGCTCTTCTGCATCTTTGTTGAGTTTCTTTCCAGTTGTTCTATCTTTCTTTGAAAGTGGTATATTAAATTCTCCCACTATGATGTGGAGTCATCTATTTTCCTTTTCAATTAGGTCAAAGCCTGATTTATGTATTTGGGGCTCTTTCATTGGGTTCATAGATATTTATTATGTTATATCTTCTTGTTCAATTGATCCTTTGCTCATTATATAATGTCTTTTCTTGTCTCATATGGTGGTTTTTATCTTAAAGTCAATTTGATCAGAAATTAAAATTGCCACTTCTGCTCTTTTTTTGTTGCCATTTGCTTGATATATCATTTTCCAACCTTTGTTTTTAGTGTATTTTTGTCTTTGTCTCTGAGGTGTGTCTCTTCTAGACAGCATACTGCTGGGTTATGTTTTCTTATTCAGTCTGCAACTCTCTATCTCTTGAGTGGTGCATTTAATCCATTGACATTCAGTGTAACTATCAATGAGTATGACTTTGTTGCTGTCATTTTATGTGTTTTTTCATGGTGTTCTTGGCTTCTTTGTTCTGTGTAATTTTCTGTGCTGAGCTCATTATTTTTGTAAATTGTGTTATCATTTCCTTTGTTGCTATTGTTTTAG
>NW_006921706.1:4580754-4581557 GCF_000298275.1 Orycteropus afer afer
AAAATGACACACTCCCTTCCTGATTTTAAACCATGTAGTATCCCCTTGTTTTGTTTGAATGACACCTCCTAATCTATGTACATGTTCCTCATGAGTACAATTGAGTGTTCCAGAATTCCCATTCTTCTCAATGTTATCCATAATTTGTTATGATCCACACAATCAAATGGTTTTGCATAGTCAATATAACACAAGTAAACATCTTTCTGATATTCTTTGCTTTGAGCTAAGATCCATCTGACATCAGCAATGATATCCCTCATTCCACATCATTTTCTGAATCTGCTTGCATTTCTGTAAGTTCTGTCAGCATATCACTGCAACCACTTTTGAATTTTCTTCAGCAAGATTTTGCTTGCATGTGATATTAATGATATTGTTTGATAATTTCCATATTCCACCTTCTTTGCAATGTGTACAGACATGGATATCTTCCAGTCAATTTGCCAGGTAGCTGTTCTCCAAATCTCTTGGCATAGCTGAGTGAGTGCCTCTAGCACTGCATCCACTTGTTGAAACATCTCAGTGGGTATTACATCAATTCCTGGAACCTTGTTCTCCACCACTTCCTTTTGTGCAGCTTCACCATCTTCCTTAAGTGCCATTGGTTTTTGATCATATGCCACCTCCTGAAATGGATGAACATCAACCAATTCTTTTGGTACAGTGACTCTGTAGTCCTTCTATCTTCTTTTGATGTTTTGTGCATTATTCAATATTTTTCCCATAGAATCTTTCCATATTGCAACTTGAGACAAGTTTTTTCCTCAGTTCTTTAGGTTCAGAAATGCTGAGATTTTTTT
>NW_006921706.1:4582832-4583692 GCF_000298275.1 Orycteropus afer afer
TATCATTAGTGTTGGCTCTACTCTAAGGAGCCAGCTCTTCCCCAATCATATTTTGAGTTCTATCCAACCTGAGGGGCTCACTTTCTGGCACTATACTGGACAATATTTCATTGCTATTCATAAGATTTTCACTGGCCAATTCTTTGAGAAGTGAATGACCTCTTCCTTCTTCTGAGTGTCTTATTCTGGAAGCTCCACTGAATCCTGTCCACCATGAGTAACTCTGCTGGCATTTGAAACTCCAGTGTTATAGCTTTCAGCCTCACAGCAACACACAAGCCACCACAGTATGACAAACTGAGAAAAAAATTATCTTTCTTAGCTGTTCCAAACCACTCTCCTCAGTTCCTGGTCTCCCTCAGCCACTCCAAACCCACTGTGCCAGCTTGCTTCCTTCACAGTCAATTATATAATTATGTAAATGCTAAATTATATCATTACATGGCCCATTCAAGTTGGTACATAACCATCATAGCCAATGTTACACCTCCTTGTACCTTGGTATTCATTACTGCCAGAGGTATGTCATTAACGTGTAAAATCATAAGATGGTAGATTTTTTATTATTGTCATAATTGCAAAATGATGGATAATGAGGTAGTCATCAAGTGAGGAATAGGAGTACTGACACAAGAAGAATCCATCTATGATAAGCTGAGCCTGGTTCAGATCTACAAAATTGCTCATATATTTATAAATGTTTATTATAAGCTATTACATCTTTGGGCAGTTAGTTACACAATCAATATACTTAAGGTGAAGTTTCTATGAGTCACTCATTTATAGATTACACAATTGGATTGTAGAGCGAGAGCTCAGAAAAAATGTCTGGTCTATAGAATAGTTGACTGTTGCTGTTA
>NW_006921706.1:4585347-4590496 GCF_000298275.1 Orycteropus afer afer
TCATAGCAAGCCCTCCTGGCAACACCTGGGTTGCTGAGGCAATATCACTATGGCAGTAGATTGCCCAACTTTCCTTCTGAGCAGTGTTTATAGGAAAGGCCTATTTCTTACCATTCTAGTCTATACAACTTTTTAAACAAGAAAATTATATTAAATCATAAATTATAGTAAAATTTAATGTTGCTCAGGAAACAAATTTCAATGAGAAAAAAATATGACAGGGAAACTAATTCAATTCTATAAATATTTACAAATTTCTATCTATATACTGGACATTCTTCTATGCACGAGTATTTTTTAAAAATGAATTTGACTAAATTCTTGTCTTCAATAAGCTTGAGATTCTCGGTGTAGTTCAATCTGTGATTCCAACAAGAAAAATATTTTTTTTTTCAAGTGGCAGTTGATTATCAGTAAGACTCCTAGTATAAAATTTTAAAATTGATATTATAAAAATAAATAAATCATCAATATAGGATAGATAACATTAACTTTTCATTGCATTACAGCACATTTTGAACAAAAACATTTAAACTTGACATAAACATACAAATCATTTTTAATATTGAGATTTTAAAATTTAATATATAATAGTTTTTTTTTTTCCCATGACATTACTTTTTCTTTAAGACTCTTATTTTCTGCTAAATTGGCAATTAAATGGGTATGCCATAATTGCTTTGTACAATCTATTTGCTACTCAATTATTTTTAAAAACTTTTTTCTCTATGTATATATAAACAAAGAAATATTTAAATGTGAAAGATATTGTAAAGAGAATGAAAAGCAAGTTACAGAATGGAGGAAAATATATTGAAAACCACATATCTGATAAAGGTTTAGATCTTGAATACTCAGAAGGAAACTAACTAAAAAATGGGCAAAAAATTTGAATAGACACTATAGACTATATTAACTCCTCACTTATCAACTATCTCATTATCCAACATTTTACATTTAGAATAACAGTAAAAAAATATACTATCTGAATATTTTGTGCATTATCAACATACATCTGGCAACAATGAACACTGAGGTGTGAGGTGAGAATAATGCTGGCTGTGATGGTGAAGGTTGTGTATCAATGTGGCTGGGCCATGATTCTCAGTGGTTTGGCAGTTATGTAATGATATAGTTTTTCTCCATTTTGTGACCTAATATAGTCATCTTCCATTTTCTCATAATGTTCATTTTTACATAATATCCTGTTCTTTGGAAATTAACCATGTCAGAAAGTGAGAAATAAGTATATACAGATGGTGGGGAAACAGCTCTTATTTTGTTTTTACTTGACTGCATAGTTACTTTTTTTTTTTTTATTTTTGTAACTTTATGCTTTATTGTTTCTATAAGGAACTCTATAAGCAAAGAGGATTGATTATGATATTTTAATGCACTGTGAGAGCCTTCATCTTTCAAAAATGTTTACTTTCATTCAGTTATTATGGTTGGCCTTACTACTTCATTTGTACCCCCAATTTTTACTTCATTCATTTATTTGCTAATTCAAAAATATACTTATTTTCTTAAGATTTTTTCAATATCTATCTATTGGAATATAGTATACTTATATCTTTATCCTCACTACTGACAAAATTTGATTGATTTTACATAGTGCTTTCTCAAAAACACACTTTTATTTGGATTGAAGAATAAAACTATCTTTACTTATTCCCTGAAAGAACATAGCACTAGTAATTAAAATATATATATATTTCCTTAGAATACACCTCCTACTCATCTCTCCTTCTCTTTCCCTTCATCTGGTATCTCAAATTTCCTAGATTTGTTAATTCGGTCAGGTATTATACAGCAATATTTTCACTATAAAATTATTATCAAAATTATCACTAAAAATAAAATTTCAATACTGAAATTTTATTTAAAAGGTGTAATACTTATATTTACTTATCTATGTGTTTGATTGTTATTCATGCTCACAAGAGTTCTTTTATCACCAGCTTCTCCAGTCTTAAGTTGTTACTTTACTTTATAGTTTGTTCTGCAAAATTTAGTCTGAAGAGACATTTCTATTGAATTTGTACATTATTGACAATTTTACTGGGAATTGACTCTTTGAGTAACTATTTCTTTCAAAATACTGCAAATATTAAGTTTCAGTATGTCAAAAAAAAAAAATCCCACTGCTTTTGGGTCAATTCCAATTCATAGTGACCCTATAGGACACAGTAGAACTGCTTTATAGGATTTCCAAGGCTATGAATCTTTTATAGAAGCAGACTGCTTCTTCTTTCTCCCATTGAGCAGCTGATGGGTTCAAACTGCCTATCTTTTAGTTAGCAATCCAGTGAGAAAAGCAGTTTGTTGTTGTTGTTGTTCAGAAGATTATCATATATTGTATGTGATTAGATTGCTGTAGAGCCACCAGAGAACAAACAAATCTGTCTTAGAAGGAATACAGCCAGAATGGTCCTTAGAATCAAGGATGGTGAAACTTTGTCTGTCTTACTTTGGACATGATATTAAGAGGGATAAGTCCGTGGAGAAGGACATCATGCTTGTTAGAAGGTCAGAAACAAAGAGGAAGTGCCTCAATGACATGGATTGACACATTTGGCTGCAACAATTGACTCAAAGAGCGATGACTTTGAGGAAATTGCATTTGGTATGGTCTTGTTGAATACAGAGTTGCTATGAGTCAGAACCTACTTCTTGACATCTGAAAACAACAGCAACAAAGAGCTGTTTTTCATTTTTAGTTTTGTATTTGCCCTGGTGGCAGAGTGGGAGAAAAATGTGGGACAATACTGAAAATCATAAAAAAAAAAAAAAAAAAAAAAAGCAGGCTAACTGGTTGTACAGAGACTGGTGCAACCCTTGACTACACCCCTTAGTCACCATTGAAGCCTAGAACTGAACTCACTTCTTTAATTTCTATAATTCAACTTTTAGCCAAACAATAGACTAGTCTAACAAGAAGCTCTGGTAGCATAGTGCTTAATGCACTTGACTGCTAACCCGAAGGCTGGTGGTTCATAACCACTAGGCACTTCTCAGAAGGAAGGTTGGGCAATCTACTTCCATAGTGACACTGCCTCAGAAACCCAAGGAGGAGTCGCTATGAGTCGGGTCCAACTGGATGGCACATAACAACAATAACAATAAGGCAAACAAAAATAGGGATATGCATACTCCTTAGAATAATTAAGCATACAAGATCAAAAGAGCAGTATTTACCCAGAGACAATGTTCAGAAGGCAGGAAGGGATAGGAAAGAAGGATGAATGGAAGTGGGAGACAGGGAGGAAGTGGGATGAGTGCTGTTACATTGCAGAGATTGCATTCAATATTGCAAAAGAAAGTCTATGAATTTTTGAGTGGAAAAGTAAGTGGCTCTATAAACTTTCACCCAAATCACAATTAAAAGTAAAAAAAAAAAAAAGTGGATTTTGGAGTTAAGGCTTTTGCTTAAAGCAATTTAGACAATATCAAATGTAACAAAGCTATTATTTATTGAATACTTACTGTATACAAAGTACTATTTTATATCATCTACAGGAATGATCTTATTATCATTTTAACTACAAGGTAGATTTATAATTTTCCTCAAATTAAAGATAACAGAATTAATAGTTAGTGAAGTTATATAAGTTGCCTGAAAGAAGTAGTTTAATAAGTCAAAACAACAGATATAGTAATTCACTGCTAAAAACTGTTTAGTGACAAAAATGAAAGTAATTTTAAATGTATTTTTTATTCACCTTGTCCATTTATTTATTCAACAGATATATGACTGTGTACTAAATACAAGGCAAGTAAGTCTTAGAAGCACAGCAGTAACAGACAGCCCTTACAACATTTACAGATTTGAGAAAGTAGACATTATCAAACAATACTCAAAAAAAAAGAAAATGCAAATTAAAAATTGTGATAACTTTTGTGAAAAAAAAAGTATATGGTCAATAAGAGTATATAACACAGCATTGAGTGTATTCTGGTGGGTCATAGGATGAAGTGGAAAATGACACTTGGAATGGAATGTGAAAAATAAATATGGATTAGGTAGGCAAAGAGATTGAGGAGAAAATTCCAAGATAAGGAATAGCAAAACATGTACAATAGCTATAGGGTTGGAACACATCATATATGAGGAACTTAAAAAATACTTTAACTTATGGAGGGAAGAGATATACAATGAACATACTAAATAATTATAATACTCAACACGATGAATTGACACAATGGCTGTGATGATGGGCTCAGATATAGGAAGGATTGTGAGGATGGAGCATGACCAGGCAGTTTTTTATTCTGTTGTACACAGGGTTGGTATGAATTGGGGCCGGCTCAATAACATCTAGCAACAACAACAATAAACATATATATGTATGTATGTATATGTATACCCACATACACACATACATATTCAATGGGAAAAGAAAATGGTGGCTGATACGAATATAAAGGTTATAGGGATCAGAGAAAGTGATGTTTTCTGGCTCATATTAAGCATTTTTGTTTTGTCATAAGAGCACAAGTAGCTCTTGAATGTTTTAAACAGAGGAAACATACGATTAACCTGGCTTCAATATAAAAAAATTTTAAATTGGGCGCTGCTTGAAGAATGTTTCAGTATTCCAGGTGAGAGGTAGTGGTTGCTTGGGCTAGAAAGGAGAAAATGGAAACAGAGATAATTAAATTGGATAAAGACATATTTAGGATGTAGTTATGGATTGAACTGTGTTTCCCCAAATATGTATTGAAGTTCCTGTACATATGACCGTGTTTGGAAATAAGTGTTCTTTTGTAATGCTAATGATGGCATACCAGAACAGGCTGCGTCCTATACTTAACCTCTTCTGAGTTATAAAAAGAGCAGAATAGACAAAGAGATACACACAGGAAAAGAGATGCCAAGGAAAGGCAAAGAGCTATGAGACTATGGACAAGGAAAGATCTCCTCCTAGAGCCATGCCTTAAATTCAGACTTCTAGCCTCCTGAACTAGAAAAATAAATTTCTGTTATTTAAAGCCATAAAGTTGTGATATTTGGGTGTGGTGTGTGTGTGTATGTGTGTGTGTGTGTGTGTGTGTGTGGCAGCAAGAGGTAACTAAGACAGATGTTAAATTGAAAGGACCTGGTGATTTATGGGTTATGATGTGATCAGGGAATAAGTCATTGAGGATG
>NW_006921706.1:4593210-4596317 GCF_000298275.1 Orycteropus afer afer
GCTTCTACACGCTTGTGAGCCATTTATATAAGATAAATTTCTCTCTCTCTCTCTTTCTCTCTCTATAAATATATATATATATACTTTGCTGGTTTTTGTGTTTCTCTAGAGAACCCAATCCAACACAAGGGCCAAGGAGAATATGTTCAAGAGTCTGATCCTAGGCACTGACAAGTACTGCCCTCTCTACCAGAAACCCTTGCAAATAACCATCTGCTCATGCCATCGCTAACCATGTGCTTTCTTCATCACATTTGCAGAGAGACTTTCCCTTACCATTCTGTTTAAATTTCAGTTTGTTACCTAAAACTCACCCCAAACAACTTTATTTTTCTGTTTCACTTTATGTGCTCTATAGAATATGGTACTTACTTAATTGCTTCATTGTCTATCTCCCCATTCCATTGAGTCTATTTTTTTTTTCAACTTTTGTTCACTGAATTGGCCCTGACATCCAACGAGTGAGAAGAATCCTGCACACTGACACTTGACTCACAGATTTAGGTCTTGTCAGCCTCCACAGGTGTGTGAGCCATTTCCTTGGTGGTTGGTGAGTTCTGTGAGATGTTGTTGCGAACTACAGAACCTTAAGACAGAACAAAGTGTACCAAGGGGAAGAGTAGTTGATGTTAGACATGTCTTCAAGAAAAATTTGCTGAATAAACTAATAATTACTCAATTAATTATTAAACAAATATTTCATATTGACATATAATTTATATATCTACATATAATTAAATTTAATTAATTAATTAATTGTGAATGAACAGTAACATATGCTGCTGAGAGGGCATGCAGGTAAGGTGAGGACTGATAACATTGTTTACTGGACTTTGCAACATGGGGATCACTGATGAAGCTAATGTGAGTTGTTCAAATGGGGTGATTGATGATGGCAATCCCCAAGAGAAATCTACAAACATGAGATAGCTGTAATTTGGAACTCTAATAATAGTCAAGTAAAGCCACAATATCTTTCTGAAACATATCTTTTATTTAAAATTAGTTCCTTTGTGAGATTTTCATTATAAAATTGCATTTGCTTCTAAAATTTTATTCATTCTTTCAAGTACATTCCAAAATTACGGAGTTTAGAGGTGCAAAAAGTTGTGATACTAAGTTTTAAATATTGAATTTCTCTTCATTAATATATATACTTATAATATGCTCATAAAGCCAAATGACCTATTGGTACTTGATTTTAGTTTGAGTTGTATTTTAAAAACAAAACAAAATAACATGGGTTGACATGTTTTCCAAATTGTTTTGTTTGCTCATTTAAATAAACTGCTCCATCTATAGTACTCCAACTGACATAGCTTTCTCCAGAATTCTGTCTCATTCTTCCAATTAGCAGAGCCCTGCAGTTGTGCTATAGAACAGCTTTGTAATATATCTTGGGTTTTGACAAGGAAATTTTTGATGTATTTAAATTATGATGTACAAAATAACATCTTCTTAATTAAAGGAGAAATTCCATTTTGAGGCTATTTAAAGTGCTATTAAACATATGGTGAAAAGCCTCCTGTTACGATGAATCTGTCCTCTGTATTTAGTGAAAGAGATGTGGAGTGCTTGGGCTGGAGGAGTGAGAAAAAGAGCCAAGAGACAATGCTTAAAGCTACTGAGCTGGAGAATAAAATGTGATGCTGAGGTCAGGGTGTCTAGGATAACAGACTGCATATTGGTAGATATTTAAGCACATATCACTCTGTCAGTGATAGTTTTTTGTTCATAATAATCTAGAGAAAACAAAAGTCAGATTTAACACAGGACGAGGGAATTACATGTGAAATTCAGTGTGATGAATGCTTTCTGACATGGTGATCCTGAGAGTATGCACAGGATAAATTTTTATATGTGTCTTTTAAAAAAAACTTTAAAGAAATAGTAATAAATTGGTATGTGGTCCTCTTGAGAGATACAGACATACATTTAAAATCTCCAAATAAAAATTGAGCTATAAAATACATATATGATTCTAGTTAAGATGGAACAAATATAATTTCTCCGTTTTCTCTAAATTTATCTTGCATATTCCAAATAAAGCATCAAACAAGTGCCCTGGCAGTGTGTATTCTCAAGTTTAGAAAGTCCTAATGCAGACAAAACAGTACAGCTGACAGTACTCGTGATTCGATGAAAACAGTTTTAAAACATGATTGGCTTGCTAGTGAGAGGGACCATGAAACAGAAAGACTTGTGCAATGAAGGAAAAAGAACATATACAGAATGTTAAAATGAAGTTCTCTGTACTGAGTATAAGGAGCTCTGATGGTGTAGTGGTTAAAGGATTTGGCTGTAACCAAAAGTTCAGTTGTTCGAAGCTACCAGCTGCTCTGCAGAGAAAAGATGAAGTGGTCTGTTTCCGTAAAGATTTACAGCCTTGGAAACGCTATGGGGGTTGTTGTGAGTTGGAATAAAATCCATGACAGTCCGTTTGCTTTTTTTCTAAATATTGTATATACAAATATGTTGTTGTTGTTGTTATGTGCCATCGAGTGGGACACAACTCATAGCGACCCCTCCTTGGGTTTCCAAGGCAGTATCACTATGGAAGTTCTGTTATATATAAGGTTGCCATGAGTCAGAGCTGACTTTGTACAACTAACAACAATAAAAAACATATATAACCACCCTACCCAACATGTCAAATGTTGTTGTTGTGTTATGTGCCATTGAGTCTGACCCAACTCATAGTGACCCTTCCTTATGTTTCCGAGGCAGTATCACTATGAAAGTAGATTGCCCAACCTTCCTTTTGAGGAGTGGCTGGTGGGTGTGAACCGCCAGCCTTCTGATTAGCAGTCAAGTGCCTTAGGCACTATGCTAACCAGAGCTCCCACATTTTCAAATAGTAATATATTATACTGGTGTAATTTATCTTCTATCGGATTTATTATTAGCAAGTTAGAGAAGTTTATTCATTAAATATTTCAACACACTGATAATGTATTCTCATCAGCCTAAGGAATCAATACACCTAGTATCATTTAGCCACTGAAGAATATCTGCTTATCATTAAATTCATATCACCTTTTTTCCAATTCCAGACTGAAGTAACTCATAATATTTTATGATAGCCTAGTTTTTGCTGTTGTTAGATT
>NW_006921706.1:4601417-4601993 GCF_000298275.1 Orycteropus afer afer
TGTACCTCACAACAGTGCATCAAAAAATGTCAAGCAAAAACTGATAGAACTAGAAGGAAATATATACAAATGCATTATTTATATATTTGTAGACTTCAACACCTCTCTGTCAGTAATACATCAATCAGGTAGAAAAATTAGTAAGGATGTAGTTAACCTGGAGGTCACTATCAATCAAATTCCTCCTCTAACTGACATTTATATAATACTCCATGTAACAAAGGGCAAAGTGCAAATTTTTCTCAAGGTCACCTAGCATGTTTACCAAGATAGACCACATTCTGAACCAAAAAATAAACAAACAAAAACAATTATAACAGTAAAACAAAATATAATAAATTTATAAGAAAAGAAATGCAGAGTAAATTCTCACACCAAACAGAATAAATAAAAAAACAGACACCTGGAAAACTTATTTGCAAATTAGCACCATGTGAAATAACACATAGGCTACAGAAAATGACTGGGGAAAAATTAAAAAAATAAACTGACCAAAAGGAAAATGAAAAAACAACTTATTCCAATTTGAGAATACAGTGAAACAGTGTTTAGAGAAAAATTTACAGTATAAAATGC
>NW_006921706.1:4603597-4605159 GCF_000298275.1 Orycteropus afer afer
CCAGACCTGAAGGGTAGCTAAGAGCCATAGTCTCAGTGTTTCCATGAGGCTCTATCAGACCAGCAACCCTGGTCCCTTTTTTTTTATTTTTAATGATTTTGAGTTTTGTCCCACATTGTTCTCCCACTCTATCCAGTATCTCTTACAGATATCCCCCACCAAGTGCTTGACAGTGGTAGCAGGGCACCATGTAGTCTTCTGGTCTCATAGTCATATAGTCTGAGGATCGCATGGTGTTCCAGTCACTTAGACTAATTGTTTCCATGAATCTTTTGTTTTCTTCATTCTTCTTTGCTCTGGATGAGGAGAGACCCATTGTTACATGTAGATGGCTGCTTGCAAGCTTTTAATATCCCAGTAACTACACACCAAAGTAGGAGGTGAAACAATGTTTTGTGTAGTGTGTTATGCCAATTGAGCTTGATGTCCCCTGTGACTATAGCCCTGAGCCCACAGGTACAACTACTTGCACCCTCTGGGTAACTGGCTTTGCCCCAAAGTGACTACAACCTTGTCCCTTGTCAGCTCTACTATACACCTGGGAATTTTTACAGAACATAGCAATACACTTGTAGAAACATTGTCTGCCAACCCTATACAAGATCTTGGGCACATTACCCCCTGCATAGACATATCTAATGGTTCAGCCTGTCCACCCATTTATCCACCCATATACCCGTGTTTGCCTTCACTGACAATGCAGTACTCTATTTGCAAAAGGGTTCATCTTTGTTGTCTGTACCTGCCATGTACATCTCTATGTGTTCCTCTTCCACAATGCCATCATGTTGATCACTCACATTTGGTACGTTGCCCTTCTCTTAACCCACATCAAGACTTGTCTTTACCTATCTAACAATGTTCCTTCCCTTCCCCTTCCACCCCGATAACCAACAAAGAAAATTTCCTTCCATAGATAAACCTTTCCTTGACTTTTTACAATAATGGACTAATACAATATTTGACTATCTGTGATTGACTTATTTCACTCAGCATAATGCCCTCCACATTCATCTATGTTATGCCATGTTTTGCAGATTCTACATTATTCTTTAGGGCTGCATAGTATTCCATTGTGTGTATGTACCAAAGTTTGGTTATCCATTTTCAGTTGATGGACACCTAGGTTTTTTCCATCTTTTGGCTATTGTAAATAGTGCTGTGAGGAACATGGGTGTGCATATATCTGTTCTTATCCTGCCTCTCAATTCTTTAGGATATATACCTAGTAATGGAAAGGATAGATCAAATGGTATTTCTAATTCCAACTTTTTAAGGAATCACCGTACTGCTTTCCATAGTGGTTGTACCATTTGACAGTCCCACCAGCAGTGTATGAGGGTCTCAATCTCTCCACATCCTTGCCAGCATTTGTTATTTTCTGTCTTGTTGAACTTTGCTACTAGTGCTGAGGCAAGATATTATCTTATTGTTGTTTGGATTTGCATCTCTCTAATGGCTAATGATAGTGAGCATTTCTTCATATGTTTTTTGGCCGCCTCAATATCCTCTATGGTGAATTATCTATTCATGTCCTCTGCCCATTTTTTAATTGGATCATT
>NW_006921706.1:4605754-4606889 GCF_000298275.1 Orycteropus afer afer
CCCTAGTTTTTCCTTGAGGAACTTTATAGTTTTAGGTTTCACATGTAAGTCTTTGATCCACCTGGTGTTAGTATTTCTGTATGGTGTGAGATATTGATCTTGTTTCATTTTTCTGCAAATGGATCTCCAGTTTTGCCAGCACCATTTATCAAACAAGCATGGTCTTTAATGGATTTAATGGATTTAGGACCTTTGTCAAAGATCAGCTGACCATAGATTGATGGATCTATTTCTGGATTCTCAATTCTATTCCATTGGTCTATGTGCTTGTCATTAAACCAATACCATGCAGTTTTGACTACCGTGGCTGTATAGTAGGTTTTGAGATATGGCGGTGTGAGACCTTTTACTTTGTTCTTCTTCAATAGTGCTTTGCTTATCTGAGGTCTCTTTCCTTTCCATATAAAGTTAGTGATAGGTTTTTCATATCCCTAAAGAATGTTGATGGGATCTGGATTGGAATTGCATTGAATGTATAGGTTGCTTTGGGTAGAATTGACATTTTCACAACGTTCAATCTTCTTATCCATGAGCATGGGATGTTCTTCCATTTATGTAGTTCTCTTACGGTTTCTTGAAGTAGTTTTTTATAGTTTTCTTTGTAGAGGTCTTTTGTGTCCCTGCTAAGATTTATTCCTAAGTATTTTATTTTTTTTTTGGTAGCTATTGTAAATGATATAGATTTCCTTATTCCTTCTTCAGCAATCTCTTTGCTGGTGTAGAGGAATCCAACTGATTTTTGGATGTTGATCTTGTATCCTTCCACTACACTAAATCTCTCAATTAGTTCCAGTAGATTTCTGACTGAGTCTCTTGGGCTTTTTAGGTATAGGATCATATAATCAGCAAATAGGGCTAGTTTGACTTCTTCCTTACCAATTTGGGGCCTTTGATTTTTTTTTCTTGCCTTATTGCCCTGGCGAGGACTTTCAAGATCATGCTGAATAGAAGTGGTGATAGAAAGCATGCCTGTCTGGTTCCTGTTCACAAGGGGAATGGTTTCAGTCTCTCTCCATTGACAATAATGTTAACTGTTCCTTTTGCATTAAAAAAAAAAAAAAAACCTCAATTTTAGGGATTTCTTGGGATAACATTCTCAACTTATAGATGGCAAAGAGAGAGTTTCTTGTCATAT
>NW_006921706.1:4607499-4608820 GCF_000298275.1 Orycteropus afer afer
GTTGTGTCTCTAGAAATCTGTCCATTTCTTCCAGATTTTCAAATTTGTTGGAGTACAGTTCTTCATAGTATCCTGATATTATCTTTTTTATTTCAGTTGGTTCTGTTGTGATGCCACCCATTTCATTTCTTATTTGTGTTATTTGTATTCTCTCCCTCTTTTCCTTTGTTAAATTTGCCACTGGTTGGACAATTTTATTAATCTTTTCAAAAAAACAACTTCTGGTCTTTTTGATTTTTTCTATTGTCTTTCTATGTTCTGTTTCATTGATTTCTGCTCGAATCTTTATTATTTCCTTTCTAGTGGTGAATGTAAGCTTTTCTTGCTATGCTTTTTCTAATTGTTGGAGATGTTGGTTTAAAGTGTTGATTTTGGCTCTTTCATCTTTTCTGATGTGTGTTTTTAGTGCTAGAAATTGGCTTCTGATCACTGTTTTTGCTGTGTCACAAAGATTTTCGTATGTTGTGTTTTTATTCTCATTTGATGCAAGGAATTTTTGAATTTTTATTTTTATTTCTTCTCTTACCAAGTCTTTCTTGGGAGCTCTGGTAACATAGTGCCTAAGGCACTTGACTGCTAACCAGAAGGCTGGTGGTTCAAACCCGCCAGCCACTTCTCGGAAGGAAGATGGGGCAATATACTTCCGTAGTGATACTGCCTTGGAAACCCAAGAAAGGGTTGCTATGAGTCAGGGCCAACTTGACGGCACATAACAACAACAACAACAACAAGTCTTTCTTAAGGAAGGTATTGTTCAGTTTCCATGTGTTTACTCTTTTTCCATTGATCTTCCTATTGTTGATTTCTAATTTGATACCATTATGATCTGAGAAGATGCTTTGTAGTATTTCAATGTTTTTGAATTGATTAAGGCTTGCTTTATGGCCTAACATATGGTCTACCATGGAAAGTGTTCCATGTGCACTGGAAAAGAATGCATATTGTGCTGTTGTTGGGTAAAGTGCTCTGTAGATGTCTGCAGGGTCACATTTTTAGATTGTATTGTTTAGCTCTTCTGCATCTTTATTTTCTTTCCAGTTGTTCTATCTTTCAATGAAAGTGGTGTATAAATTGTCTCCCACTGTGACTGTGGAGTCATATATTTGGCTTTTCAACTCTTTTAAAGTCTGATTTATGTATTTTGGGACTCTTTCATTGGGTCCATAGATATTTATTATGGTTATATCTTCTTGTTCAATTGAACCTTTAGTCATTATATAATGTCCTTCCTTGTCTTGTATGGTGGTTTTTGTCTTAAAGTCAATTTGATCAGAAATTAATACTGCTGCTCCTGCTCTTTTATGGTTGCCATTTGCTTGAT
>NW_006921706.1:4609542-4615419 GCF_000298275.1 Orycteropus afer afer
GTTTTAACAAATTCCCTTTATTTCTCTTTATCAGGAAATCTCCTAATTTCACCATCATATTTGAAGGACAAGTTTGCTGGGTATATAATTCTTATGAACTCTGGTAGTGTAGTGACTAAGGCATTTAACTTCTAACCAGAAGGCTGGCCATTCAATCCCACCAGCCACTCCTCAGAAGGAAGGTTGTGCAATCTACTTCCATAGTGATAGTGCCTTAGAAACCAAGGAAGGGTCCTTATGAGTTGGGCACATAACAACAACAACATATAATTCTTGTTTGGAAATTTTTCTCTTTTAGGGTTTTATGTATACCACCCCATTGCCTTCTTGCTTACTTGGTTTCTACTCAGAAATCAGAGCTTATTCTTATTGGTTGTCCTTTGTAAGTAACTTTTCTTTTTTCCTGTGCTGCTTTCTGGATTCTTTCTTTGTCTTTGGTTTTGTTGAGTTTGATGATGACATGTCATATAGAAAATCTTGGTGATTTTCTTTTTGGATCTATCCTGTTTAGGGCTCATTGTACTGCCTGAATGGATATACTCTCATCTTTCATCATATCAAGGAAGTTCTCCTCCAACAAATCTTAGACAATTTTCTCAGTGGATTTATTTTTCTCTACCTGTTCTGGAATTCCAACGACACATAGATTATTGCTTTTGATGATATCCTGCATGAACTTTAAGCTTTCTTCATTTTGTTTTGGTCTTTTATCTGATTGACCCCTTTCCAAAGAAGTATTCAGGTGTTTATCTTCAATCTCATTAATTCTGTCTTCTATTGTCTTTATTCTACTCCTTTCTGCTTTCAATGTGTTACCTATTTGTGAAAATTTAGTATTAATCTTCTGGATTTCTATCTGTAGCTTTTGAATCATTTCTAATTCTTCATTTATTTTGTCATTTTATTCTTGTATTTTCTTCCAAAATTCTTCTAGGGTTTTTTTCTGTGTTTTCTTTGGTCTGTCTCTCATTCCTTTGAAGATACTTAAATATAACTCTTTTGAATTCTTTATCAGGGAGTTCCAATGATGCATCTTCCTCAGGGATGTGTTTTGGGTCTGTATCCTGTTACCTTGTTTCTACCACTTTATCTTGTTTCTTTGTGTGGACTGTGGTGGTCTGTTGTCTCCAAGACATTGTGACTTTTTTGTCTTTAGATCTCTGTTAACTGTTTATGAAGAGCAGCTAAAGGTGATCCAGGCTCTTCTTGGTGGTTGTTTATTTTTGGCCATTTGTTGGAGAAGGAAGTGGTGGCTTTCACTCAGTAAGTGAAGCTGCAGAAGGTGTGGGTATAGTTTTGTTGCATGGACACTGTTGCTGTCTCCTACTCAGTTAGACAATAATAACAATTAAAAACCACCTAAAAAGTAAAAGCAAGTGGACAAAATGCATACCGTGTAATCACACAGGAACAAAAACAAAAAAAGAAAAAGGGAAAAATAAACCCCACAGTATCTGGCAAGAGGGCACTAAGGGAAAAAAGGTAGAGTAGAAGAATAAGTGAGAAAAAAATGGGAAAAAATGCAAAAAGAAAAACAAAGAATGGGGTTAACTATGAGAAAGAAAAAAATTGGAACCAGGAATAGAGAAGAGAGAAAAAGCTGAAAACTAGGACCTGGGAACATATTGAACATATTGAAGTTTTCTTTTTAATTAATGAATCTAAAAAATAAAACACATCATTTTTCTCATTCTGTCAGTGATGCTAACTCCTGGCTTTATATTTGATTCTGAAACATTATCTATTTATTTTGCTGGAACAAACAAATTTATTTTTTTACAGTTTAGGAGGCTGGAAGTCTGAATTCAGGGCTGTGGCTCTAGAGGAAGGCTGGCTTTTCCTCTCAGCTTTGGTGGAAGGTTCTTGTCTCTTTTGAGCTTCTGCTCCTGGGCAATTTTCATGTGCCTTGGTATCTCTTTTCCTCCACCTCTGCTTTTATTTACTTGTTTAATCTCTTTTATATCACAAGAGAGATTGACTTAAAACATATCCTACATTACTCCTGTCTCATTAACGTAACAAAGACAACCCTTTCCCAAATGGGATTATAACCACAGGCATAGAGGCTAGGATTCACAACATATATTTTTTGGGGACACAATTCAAGCCATAACATTCTACCCTTTGCCCTCCCCCAAAATTCATGTTCTTATCACATGCAAAACACATCATCCCATATATCATCTCCAAAATCTTAAATAAACTACAAGTCCAATTTCTTATCTTCTGAATCACCTAAATCAAATATGGGTGAGACTTTAGGTGTATTCAATGCTGGAGCAAAATTTGTCTTCAACTGTGAACCTGTGAAATCTAGAGTACAAGCTATCTGCTTCCAAAGTACAAAGGTGGAAGAGACATAAAGTAGGCATTTCCATTACAAAGGGGAGAAATTGGAAGGAAAGAAGGAATAATGGGCACCAAGAAAGTCCAAACCCAGCAGAGAAATGACATTAACTCTCAAAGCTTGAAAATAATCTTCTGTTCTTTGGGACCATCTGGACAATGGTCTTTCCCTTCAGATTTTGGGTGTTGGTTATACTCTCTGGATTCTGAATAGAGGTCCCTAGGTCTTGGACTTCAGCTCCGCCTTCTACACTTCTGAAATGGTAATTCTGCTCCTTTGGCTTTGGGTGACACCATGCTCCTAGAACATCTGATTGGTGATCTCATCCCATCAGCCCCAGCAGGCCCCATTCTTCTTCCTCTTGGGCATGGCAGCCCCACCCTCTCAGCTTTTGGCAGCAGCCTCATCCTTTTGGCCAAACTGAATGGCACCTCCACACTCTGACAGCAAGTTGGTAAAGATCTGACTCTTTAAAAACTAGGAGGCTGTGGCTCTCCCCTTTGACATCCCAGAGGACATGGCCCCATCTTTGAGAACAAAGCAGCTCTGCTCCCCATTCTCCTTCCAGTAGTTCTGCTGATCTCTGAGTTGCTCTAAGAATGGTTCCTGTTTTTCCCTTGGAGGACAACATATGTAGCTCCATTATCCTGTGTCCTGCCTGTGGAATTCCAAGAAGCAGACAATGTTCTCTTTTTTCATTCTTTCTCTGTCATCTTCAGTCTAAACTGGTGGGTTTTCTGCTGTGTTAGTTGGTTAGATTCATCAGTCATAGGCTTAATCTCTTTAACAAAAGTTTGTGTAGCCATGTTCTTGTTGTACAACAGAATTTTTCAAATCTTTAAGTTTTGTTTGCATTTTGCACAGTTCATTTTTTTTTTTTGCATTTTTATTTTTATTTTTAAATACATTTTATTGAAATATAATTTATGTACACAAATAGTGAAATACACAAAACTAAAGTTACACAGTTCATTTTTAAATCCATATCTTTCCTTTCACATTTTACTATAAGTGGCAAGGATAAACTACATGATCTCTTTAAGATCTTCCTTCAAAATCTCCTTAGCCAGATAACCAAGTTCATCACTTACAAGTTCTACATTCCACCAAACATTTGAACATAATTCAGACAAGTTCTTTGCTACTACATAAAAAGCATTACTCTACCATTGTCTAATCATATGTTCATCATTTTCTTTTAAAACTTCACCAGAAGCACATTTAACAGTCACATTTCTAGAAATGTTCTGTTGCAGGTGCCATACATACTCTGCAAGAGAACAGACACTTTTCCTGTAGCTCTCCTCACATCCTTCGGAGCTCTCATAAGAATTAACCTTTGACGTTCATAATTCTATCAAAAATCTCTTCAAGGCCACCTAGGCTTTTACTATTGTTGTGGTGACATGTTTTCAAGTTACATTCAACTCATAATGACCCCGGGTACAACACAATGAAACACTGCCCGATTTTACACCAGTCTCACAATTATTGCCATGCTTAAGCCCATTGTTGCAGCCACTGTATGAATTCATCTTATCCAGGATCCTCCTCTTTTTCTCTGACTCTCTGCTCTCATGTTACATGATATCCTTCTCCAAGGAGTAAATTCTTCTGACAACATGACAAATGTATGAGAGACAAAGCCTGGCCATTTTTGTTTCTAGCATATTTGTTCTTCTAGCAGTCTATATGTAGAGAGCTCTGGTGGCATAATGCCTAAAGCATTTGAGTGCTACCAGAAAGCTGGAAGTTCAAATCTGCTAGCCACTCCATGGAAGGAAGGCTGGGCAATCTACTTCTGTAAAGATTTACTGCCTTAGAAACCCAAAGGGGGTTGCTATGAGTTGGAATCGACTCTATGGCATTGAGTTTGGTTTTTGGTTCAGTTTAGCAGTCTGTGGTACATTCAATATTCTTCACCAAAATAGCAATTCGAATGCATCAATTTTTCTGCAGTCTTCCTTATTCATTGTCCAGCTCTCACATGCATATGAGGCTATTGAAAATATCCTGGCTTGGATCAGGAGCATCTTAGTCCTCAAATGATATCTTTGCTGTTGAATATTTTAAAGAAGTCTTTTGCAACAGATATGCCGAATGCAATAGGATGTTTGATATCTTTTTGTGTGTGTGTATGTGTGTGATTTGGGTGAAGATTTACACAGCAAATTCACTTTCCATACAGCAGTTCACATACACTTTGTCTCATGACATTGACAAGGTTTACCACAATGCAACATCTCCCCTCCCACTTCCTCCCCATAGTTACCTCTTCCTAGTGTCCCTCTCTCCATGCACCGCTGCACCCTGAGCTGTCTCCCTGTGCATAAGCAGCCCTTCTTTCTCTCATGATTGTTCTCTCCAAGGAGAATATTTACCTGAGGTAAATGTTCAACTCATATGCCTGTCTTTTGTTTGGCTGGAAACCACAAGTGTGGGTTCAATTCCAGACATGAAAGGCAGCAAGGGGCCATAGTCTCAGGGCTTCCACCAGGCTCTATTGGACTAGCAAACCTAGTCCCCTCCTTCTTTGTTTTCTCCAAATGATTTTGAGTTTTCTTCCACATTGTTCTCCTTCTCTATCAAGGATCTCCTACATAAATCCCCTTCCAAGTGGATGACAGTGGTAGTTGGGCACCATCTAGTTCTTTTGGTCTCATAGTTGTATAGGCTGCAGGTTGGATGGTGTACCAGTCGCTAGGACTAATTGTTTCCATGAATTTTGGTTTTCTTCACTCTTCTTTACTCTGGATGAAGAGAGACCCATTGCTGCATCTAGATGGCAGCTTGCTAGCTTTGAAGATCGATCCCAGTCTCTACTTGTCAAAGTAGGATGTGGAACAATGTTTTGTATAGTATGTTACACCAGTTGAGCTTGATGTCCCCTGCGACTACGGTCCCAATCCTGCAGATTCAACTACTTGGTCCCTCTGGGTAGCTGGCTGTGACCTTGCCCCTTGTCAGCTCTACTATACACCTGGGAATTCTGATCATTCACATAAACTTATAGGAACATTGTCTGCCAACCCTATACATGTTCTTGGATACACTCCCTGCATCATAGACATACCTAATAGTTCAGCCTGTCCACCCATCTATCCACCCACATACACATGTTTGCCTTCACTGACAATGCAGTACTGCACATGCAAAAGGGTTCATCTTTGTTGTCTGTACCTCCCATGTACTCCCTCTCTTTGTTTTTCTCATCCTCAATGCCACCATATTGGTCACTCACATTTGGTACATTGCCCTTCTCTTCACCCAAATCAACACTTATCTCAATCTATCTAACAGTGTTCCCTCCCCTCCCCTCCCACCCCTGGTAACTAACAAAGAAAATTCCCTTCTATAGATAAACCTTTCCTTAACATTTCAAATAATGGACTAATACAATATTTGTCCATTTGTGATTAACTTATTTCACTCAGCATAATGTATAATTTTCTCACTGAGTTTAGAATAGTCCATTCTATCTTGCAACTCTCTTAACTTCCTCACCATTTAGAAGTTCTGTAACTACACAG
>NW_006921706.1:4618122-4622430 GCF_000298275.1 Orycteropus afer afer
GGTCTGTGGAGTCTTTCTGTCTAGTCCACATCTTACCGGAACTCCTGATCCTGAAACATTACTTTAAAAAGTAGGTTTAACCATACGGATGAAGGAAATTTGGTCTGTGGGTAGATATACATACACTAAATTTTACATATGTCCATAACATTATGTTAAACAAAAAGCTGTAATTTAAGTATTTAAGCTTTCTCTCTATATATAAATATCAATGTATGAAGTTTAAGCATGTTAAACATTTTATCACATTTAACATTTTCTTTAAATTTAAAAATGTTAAAAACAATGTATTTAAATAATAAGAAAAATTTATTTAAATATTTTCATGGAATATTTCCAACTGTATAAAATTAGCAAGAATATTATGATAAATTATGACCCCCCATTAATTTCATAACTGTGAACCCATAGTCAATTTTATTCCATCTATGACCCTCTCATAATCATTTTATCTATAACTCTACATCCAGAATATTTAAAAGAAAATCCCATTATTTGTACTTATGTCTAAAAATTAATGTTTTTAACATAATCACATTACCATCTACTTCCATAAAGATTTACTACCTCTGAAACCCAATGGGGGTGGCTATGAGTCAGATTCATCTCGATGGCAGTGAGGTTTTTTGTTGTTGTTATTAATTACCTTTATAATATCTAAATTACTTAATAATCATTTCCTAATATCATGAAATATTTACTCTAGTCCTAATTTCCCTAGTAATCCATCCTCCCCACCACCATCTCCTCTTTGTTTCTTCCTCTTCTCTTCCCTCTCTTCTTCCCTTCCTTCCTCCTTCTTCCCCTCCCTCTCTATCTCTTTCTTTTTCTTACAGTTTGATTTCATGGATCAGGATTTCAAAAAAAGATTAAGATATTATGATTAGGTGGTTATATCTTCTCAAATGCCACCAAATCACATCATCAAGTTTTTGAAGTAACTAAGGATTAAAATTCTTGAAAGCAAAATAAGAGGAAAACTTAAGAGTCAAGCAGAGCAAAGTTGGAACTCTAACTTTATCAACTATTAGATATTTGTTTTAAAGAGCTCTGGTAGCATAGTGGATAAGGCATTTGTCTGCTAACCAGAAGGTCAGTGGTTCAGACCCACTAGCCACTCTGCAGAAGGAAGATGGGGCAATTTACTTCCGAAAAGATTTATAGCCTCAAAACCCCAATGAGGGACGTTATGAGTATGAATGGATTCATTGGCAGTGAGTTGTCTGTGAGGGAGATATCTGTCTTGAAAAATCATCATGGGATGTAACATATAACATGTTGTTATTATAAATGATAACAAAAACATTAAATGGCCAATTTTTAGAGGCACTCTTTGAATAGCAGTCAAGTTTTCCCTTCCATTTATAATTTTATTTAAAAGAAATAAGAGGTGATTTTTTTTTGTACACACACACACACACACACATATATAATGAAGAAGAAGTATTTTGTTATTTTAATTTTTAAAACAAATCAGTTATACCAAATTTATATCTTGTTATTCTTCTTTATGCTATAGGGGAGGTTGATGCAAGTGAAGAAATGTGTCCTATATGTAATTGAAAACTGGAACTGGAATTCATATTTTTGTGAAGATAATACCAAAGAAAGACATTTTGAGTATTGCATTTTGAACAAAATTGTTTTTGCCAGGAAAATGATTCTTAAAATGACCTCATGGGAGATCCCTGATCCTTACACTCTTGAAATAATTAAGACAATTTTTCTAGAAAGATCAGATTGGAGGAAAACAGTATCTATTATTTGAGGCAACAGTTAAGCATCCCATTGAAGATAAATGGTCATTTGTCATCTAAAGCCTTTTAGGGCTTCTTAGATGGAAATGTCCACTAACATTTGCTTTTCTGGTATCATTTACCATTGCTTATCCTAAGGGCAAAGAAAAGAGGATAGTTCAATTTTCAAACCTTCAGTTTAGTCATTGCCGATAATAATAATAAACAAAAACATAACAATCAAGTCTGGCATCATGATATAAAAAACACTGAGGGAATCATCAACCCAAGGAAGACTGACTTTCACAAATCTCCAGTGACAAAGAGCTTTTGGAAGTTTGCATCATTTAGTTCTAAAAGCATCGGCACCTTCGAGGCAAAATGGCTCTTACTATTCTCTGAAAAGTCTCAATTTTGGATTTCATCTATTTGATATAATCGTTTGGGGTTTTTGAGATTTAGAATGTACTATGGAACTCTTGTTTTTCTTGGCCTAGAAAATTGACTAATAGACATCTTGTTCAGGTGTGAGTAATGAAGAGAGATTGGATTTTTTCATGAGAGGGACTGGCTTCTGAAGAAAAGTAATGGTGTTATTCCCTGAGATGGAGGTGGTTGATATTGTTCTTGTCAGTGAAAGAATTGAAGTAAATTCAAAGGACTGGTTCTTTTTGATGATTTTCATCATTATGGACTTGGAAGGTCAGATACTGATTGATAGTTACATTCTATTGTGCATTTAGTAGTTTTTATTTTTCCAAATTGGAAAGTAGTTAGAGACTTTTCTTTCATTTCTTATATAACTAATATTTTTTAAAGTATTATTTCTTTATATAAATCTAAGGATATATTGATATATATTATCTATATAATATATATTTTGTATATTATATAATACATGTTATTTTATATATTATATATATATAATACTATTTTTCACTGTGTGTCAGTATCTATACCTATATCTATATACATATATATACTCACAAATGTAATTAAAAGTACCTATCATTATATAATTCATAAGGACATGCTTAAAACATTTGAATTATTTTCTTAATTTTTTCTGATGATAGCCAAATTTGTTTATTTATCTGTTTAATTTTAGAAAAAATTGGATCATATACTACTGTCACTGAAATAAGGATATTATCGATACCTTCCTTATGTATAAAGGGATCAATACAATAATTTTTAATGGCTTATTTGGATTTATTTGTAAAGATGTATCATAATTTACAAGGCCAAGTTTTACCCGTGACTGTTTGAGTTCCTCAGTTTTTCATTATTGCTAATAATAGCTCTTTTAAATCTTTGTAAATAAATCTTTGCAAATTGATGGTGTCTCTAAAAATAATTTCATGGATATTTTAAATCTAGATAGTACTGACAATGATCGTATCAAAATTTGGTGCTTACATATTATATTTACTTTAATTTTTTGATTGAAGGAAAATGTAAACTACATTTCATTCAATATTTGTGTTTTTGCATTAATGAATTGAACATTTGTTTTTTTATCTATTTTTCTTTTCAGGTGTTCTTTTTTTAGGAGTTTCTAATTTGCTAAAAGTGTCAATATTTATTCAGTTCTTGCTTACAAACAAATTTCGTTTGGGTTACTATTTGCCTACCACTACTACTCTCATCATCAGTCCTGCTGAATTCAGAAATACCATCAGTGTATACCCATGCTATTATTACTATCACCAAAAACAAAAACAACTAGTACACAAGCAACCAACCTTTCTTAATTCTATTTCTTTCTCCAGACAAAACCTTATTTCCAGAAAAATTTCTGAAGAGAGTTTTCTATATGATCTTTATTTTCTTTCCTCTTGTTCACTCTTGAACTCTCATCACTTTACCAAGTCTCTTGACAAAAACTTTGCAAAGGACAGGGCAGTGTTTCGTTCTGTTATACATAGGGTTGCTATGAGTCAGAACCAACTTGACGGCACCTAACAACAACAATATATGTTAGATTCCTGGGCCTTACCTTATTTGAACTTATGTCACCCATCCACATACTCAATCCCACCTTACATCTTGACATTCTTTACTTTCTTCTTGTTTCTCTGCTTCACTCCTGAACTCCTTTGCTAGTTACTTGTATTCTCCATAAATTTTAAAATGAATTGTGCTCCAAGATTCAATCCTTGGTCCTTTCTTCCTTTCTATACCCACTCTCAGTAATTAGACCTAATTTTTGGCTTTCAGATATATTTTATTATCAATCCTACACTCTCTCTCGAAATTCATACTCATATCTGTAAATGTCTACTAGATGTTTCTCCTTGGATATTTCATAGATACCTTACATTTAACAGATCCAAAGCTGAATTCTTTGTCTTCCCCTCCAAATCTTTTCCCATGTAGTCCCTCATTTTAGGAAATTGTTACTCCATATTCCAGTTGCTTAGATATCGTTTACTCATCCTTGATATGTCGTTTTTGTCATATTCTTGTCACAAAAACATGGAATGTTTTTGTGAATTCCTATTTCCTGTTCTGTGAACTATCTTTGTATGTCCTTTTTAATTTCCCTATCATAATTTTAAGGAGCTCTGGT
>NW_006921706.1:4622530-4625212 GCF_000298275.1 Orycteropus afer afer
GAAGGCTGGCGGTTCAAACCCACCAGCCACTCCTCGGAAGGAAGATGGGGCAATCTACTTCCATAGTGATACTGCCTCAGAAATCCAAGGAGGGGTCGCTATGAGTCGGGTCCGACTTGACGGCACATAACAACAACAACAATTATAATTTTATTATTAAAAATTTTTGTATAAATTGTAAACGGTTTTTGTTGTTAGGTGCCATCAAGTCAGTTCTGACTCATAGTGACCCATGTACAACAGAATAAAACACTACCTTGTCCTAAACCATCCTCACAATTGTCATGCTTAAGTCTACTGTTGTAGTCATGTGTCAATCCATCTTATCGAGGGTATTCCTTTTTTTCACTGACTCTCAGCTTTACTAAGTATAATGTTCTTCTCCAGGGACTGGTTCCTCCTAATAATATGTACAAAGTACATGACATGAAGTCTCACCATTCTTCCAGCATCCTGGTTGTATTTCTTCCAATACAGATTTGTTCATTCTTCTAGAAGTCCATGATATATTCAATATTCTTTACCAACACAATAATTCAAATGCTTCAATTCTTCTTCAGGTTTCCTTATTCATTGTCCAGCTTTCATATGCATATGAGGTGATTGAAAATACACTTACTTTTTTTTCTAGCTATTTATTTTCTTCTATTTTTCTGCTTGTCTTATTTTTTCAATAAAAATTCAGATTTTTATATATTCAAATGTATCATTTTTAATGAATTCTGCTTTTTGGGACTTGTCTAAGAAATACTTTCCATTCACAGAAGTCATAAAGTTATAGTTTTATATTTTCTCATTATTGTCTTAATGGTCTTTTCTTAAAAAAATTGAATATTTTTGAGAAAGAATCTCATTATCATATCAAAACTCAAAGTCAATAAAATGTTTATGTATAGCAAGAAATATTTTTTGAAATTTACCAGGGGTGGGAGGGGAAGGGAAGGTAAATCATTAACTAGACGGTAGACATGTATTAACTTCAGTGAAAATAAAGGTAGTTTACAATAAGGAGGAGGTCGTCACAAAATGATCAAGGCAAAAGAAAACACTAGGAGGAGCACAAGAGTTACAGACAACAAAGGTATATACTATCGCAAACTTAATCCTGCAGCAACAGTAATAACAATAATCTACTAGTTATACATAGACCCTCAAGGTGAACAAGGGTGGGAAGGGACGTGACTACACTCATGAATATATATAGGTTTGATGGAAGATATTTCTCCATATGTATTTGTATGTGGTGCAATATGTATCCATAAATGTAGTGCAGCATATACAGGACCATGTTATAAAAACTTCTTGGCCATGACCAAATGACTACAGGAAATGAGTCACTGCGCCTGGGGCCTCAGGGTCATAATCTTGTGAGACAGCAAGGTCAATTGATGTAACATAATCCACAAAGACAATGTTATACATCCTATTTTGGTGAGTGTCTTAAAAGCGTGTGAATAGACAAATAAAGTCTCTCCCCAGTTGGAGCAAAGAAAAGTGAAGAAATCAAAGATGAAAGGAAATATTCAAAGGCCTAATGGACTATATGAACTGCAGCCTCCATGATCCTGAGACCAGAACTAGATTGTGTCTTGTTACCAATGCCAATCACTTTGAAAGGGATCACAATAGGATGTACTGGATAGGATGGAAGGAAAATGTGGAACAAGACTCAAAAAATATGGGGAAAAAAAAGACCAGGCTTACTGGTCTGATAGAGATTGATGGAATCCATGAAGAGTATGGCCCTTTGATACCCTTTAAGCCTGGCTTTGAACTCACACCCATGAAAATCCTCATGACTGGACCAATAAGCAACATCATGATAAATGGAGGAAAGATTGAAGTTGTCAGGGTTTTCATTTTACTTGCATTCACAGTCACCATCCCTAGAAGCATCAGTCAGGAAAATAGATGCTGTATTGCACTGGGAAAATCTGCTGCAAGAGACCTTTTGAAAGTGTTAGGAAGCAAAGATGTTGCTTTGAAGACTAAGATGGGCCTGACCCATGCCATGGTATTTTCAATTGCCTCATAAGCATGTGAAAGCTGGACATGAATAAGGAAAATGGAAGAAGAGTTGATGCCTTTGAATTGTGGTGTTGGAGACGAATACTGAAAATACCACGGACTGGCAGAAGAACAAACTAATCTGTCCTAGAAGAAGTGCCAACAGAATGCTTCCTAGAAGTGAGAATGACTAGACTTCATCTTACCCACTTGGTCATGTTGTTGGAAGGAATTATTCCTTGGAGAAAGATATCATGCTTGGTAAAGTAGAGAGTCAGTGAACAAGGGGAAGATCCTCAACAAGATGGACTGACCCAGTAGCTGCAACTATGGGCTCAAGTATGAGGGTGGTGCAGGACCAGGAATTGTTTCCTTCTGTTGTACATAGGGCTGCTATGAGTCAGAGCCAATTTGATGGGGCCTAAGGCATTTGACTGCTAACCAGAAGGCTGATTGTTCAAACTCACTAGGCACTCCTTGGAAGGAAGGTTGGGCAATCTACTTCTATAAAGATACTGCCTATGAAACCTGAGGAGGGGTCGCTGTGAGTTGGATCTGACTCGATTGCAGTGAGTTTGAGGTTTTTTTTTTTTAATAACAATAACAACTATTGGACAGTGTTCCATTGCTATTTATAGGGTTTTCACTGGCCAGTTTTTTTTTTTTTTTTTTTTT
>NW_006921706.1:4632842-4635655 GCF_000298275.1 Orycteropus afer afer
TTTCACGCAAATTCTTCTGCTAATTGGGGTTTAGTCCAATTCAGTATCCTTCCCTTCAAGGCTCAGGGGTCCACGATTATCTTCTGTGTCTGTGTTAATTGGTTTCCCTTTTCTTTGTTGAAGAGGGTCTGTGCAATCCTTCTGCCTAGTCCGCCATCCTGCCGGAACTCCCTTCACTGGCCAGTTTTAAGACTAGATTGTGAGATTGCCAAGTCTTTCGTCTCAATCTGTCCTTGTCTGGGAGCTCTCCTAAAACCTGTGGACCATGAGTGACCCTGCTGGTATTTGAAATACTTATGGCATAGATCCCAGCATCACAGAAACATGAAAGCTACCATAGTATTACAAACTGACAGACCAGTGGTGGAATTTAGCCTATAATATTGTTTAAAACTGAATTTGAGCTTTATACCCTCTAGCGTCTAACCTAATGATGAAATCTTAATATTTTTAGTCTTCTTTTAGAAATTCCAGTAGTAATTATTAAATAAATTGTAATATGGACCTATTTCTCTTTTCTTGTGTATGTATTTCACCTCTTCCTTTTGACATAGATGTGACAAATATTTTGCACAAAAGTCTATTCTTTCCTTTCTTGTTCCATGGCAGAAACTTGAAAATGGTTATGGTATTGTTTCATTATAAACACAGATCTAGAATTAGATTTCTCTTCAAAACTTATATACAGTTGGTTAATATAAATTTATCAGAGTTAGAGGAGTAAATTTTAGTTAATATCCATGATGGCTAGACTATAGACTAGCTGACATCACACATTATATTAATTTTATCTTTGTTACTCAAATAAAATTTTTTATTTGTTTTTGGATATGTATTGATTATTGCTAATAGATCATCAGTAAAATAACATTGCATTGGTATCCCAACTTACAGTATTGCAATCTTTTTGCAAAACCCTGAAAATACTATAATGGCTAACAACATAGGAATAGGCATGAAAATATGAATAAAACCCATTTCAGAAATGAATAACCCTTTGAAAGTCATGCTTTCCCAAATCTTTGCTCATCCACTTTTAAAATAAAATGTAGTGTACTGTTCAACTCACAGTGCTAGAATTCTGTTCCCTTTTTATTAAGTAGCAAATCAAATCACCTGTCAAAATAATCAACACACAATGCACAATATATCCAGATGAAAATTGGATGACATGGGTGTGAAGCAAAATCTACTTGTTTGCTTGTCCATTATTAAGGCTTATGTCAGACCAGGAAGGCTGATTTGTTTTAGTGTAAAGAACATTAGACTTGAAGCCAGAAAAACTGTATTTGCAATAATGCTATTTTCATTTTTCAGAAGCATAAACTGAACTTTGGAGAAGCATTGTGCTTCAAATTATGTAATTTATTTGAAATCTGAAATATTAATCCATTCTGTGTCTCATAGATAAGCATCATTTCTCCTATTCATTACACCCACTACTATTTGTCCCAACTTGGCTGTTTGGCATTTCCTACACACTTTCTACTCTTTTCTGCCTTCATGCCTTTCTTCAAACTTTGACTTCTGTCTGGAATGCTGTTACTTGTAAAAATCATAAACACCATTCACAGGTCAGTTTGTAGCTGTTATATAAGGCTTCGTGTAGGCCTTAAGAATTATAGCTCTATTGCTTATCTTTCAGTATAATTTCCTCATTATCATTATTTTAATATTCTTTTGAACACATTTTATCTACACTGACTTATGCCAATTGTGTACATCTTAACTTTTCAATTTAAAATTCACTAAGTGCTTGTACTATAGTGCCTAAGGCACTTGACTGCTAACCAGAAGGCTGGAGGTTCAAACCCACCAGCCACTCCTTGGAAGGAAGGTTGGGCAATCTACTATCCATAGTGATAGGGCCTTGGCAACCCACGGAGGGGTCGCTATGAATCAGGTCCGACTGGACGGCACATAACAACAACAACAACAACAAGTGCTTGTGTGGTGTCCTATCCTTTTATGCTATCAAACACTATCTCTTTCAAGTACTGGTGGCTAGATATGACATTTGGTTTATTTATTATCAATTGCTATATAAAAAATTACCTCAGAATTTAGCTGCTTTAATCAACAAATATTATCTCAGTTTCTGTGTGCCAGAAATTGGGAGTGGTAGAAGTTTAGAGTGGTTCTTACTCAAGTTTCGCTTGGGCTATAATCTCATCTGCAGGTTTGACTACATGGAAGGCTCTATTTCCAAATTTACTTTCAACTTTATTGGATGGTCTCAGTTATTGGTTGGCTTTTGGCTGAAGGCCTGTCCTTTGTCTCCTGTGGGCTGCTTAGAATGGAAGTGTGGCTTCTCTCTGAGATGAGTGAAAACCCAAAATAAAACCACAGTCTTTTAAAAATCTATTCTCCGAAATGACATACTATCATTTCTACTGCATGCTATTGGTCACATAGACCAATCTTATTGCAATGTGGGGAGGAACTGCATAAGAGTATGAATACCAGAGACAGGGATTATTGGTATATGGTATATTATTGATACACACACACATACACATATATCATACATATTTGTAGGAAAATATGTTTTCATTTTATTAATATATTATTTGATCCACACAAAGTTATGTATGAAATATATATATATATGTGTAAGTTAAGAGGTATAGTAGCAAATTAACTCTAGTCAATGTAGCATCTAGCTTAAGCTCTACACAGCACCATCAGTGTCATGGAAATACCAGTGTGTGTTCCATTTTGATCCTTTTTCCCTACGTCTTCCCAGACAGAACATCTTTCTGGATTTTGAATTTATGATTTCTTACATTTTAAAAATTTACCACATGTGTTCA
>NW_006921706.1:4635755-4643631 GCF_000298275.1 Orycteropus afer afer
TGTGTGTGTGTGTGTGTATATATATATATATATAATGTGTATAAGTACTTTTTAGTATTTCTTTACCTTAAATACATTTGTGTCACAATAAACCAATGAATGAAATATGTGAATACTATTAACAAATAAAGTCATTTTGGGGCATATTTAAAATTATTGCAACTTTTCACATTTTCTTAATCCTGTGTCAGGGTCAATTCATATCTGATTCATGTATGTGTATGTGTGTGTGTATGTACATGTGTGTGTGCATGTTCACTACAATTTAAGATCTATGAAATAGTGGCTTTCAATCAGATAGATTATTATCTTAACTATACAGATTTTTATGGTAGTAATCTAAAATTTCAACCATAATGCATGGTAAATATTAAGAATGATATTAAAAGGTAATGAGATTGGATTTGTTATATAGTAAATAAAAAGGAAATCAATCAAATTGTTAGATTTAATTGACATTTTACTTAGTACTTTATTCTGTCATATAGAATAATGTATTTTAATTTAAAATTATTTTAAAACAATTCACAATATTCTTTATACATCAGTTAAGCACCTTTGTATTTAATGCAGGAAAAATACCTTAACTTTGGAGTCTTCCTCTGTGCATTATATTACATTTGTAAATGCTTCACTGAACAGTATTTTTCAAATATAATCCACATATAGTAATCATGTTTAAAATATAATTTTTCATAGTTAGGACCCATCTGTGCAATACTGATAAGAAGTTCAATAGAGTAGGCTGTAAAAATCAATGCTCTTAAATGTTTATTAATTATCTAACACATTGCTTAGCTTACTGAGCACGTTTAATAGCCCAATACATATTTCAAGGTATATATGGAAATTTTGCACTTAGGTTTAAAGATACATTTTAAGCATCCTTTCAGCTATGTGCTCTTAATCCAAATTTATAAGCATTGCACTTATTCCACTTAATCTGATCTTTCATTGAGGATACAATTCCTCTGAAGGTAAGGCAGACTTTCTATCTAGGGAAAAAAAAATCTTAAAAGTAAATGTGTATTAAAAACCACTGAAGCATAATGGGCTAAGCTGCACAGGACTAGATTTCAACATTTGTGAAAATTATCAGTGAATTTAAGACTCATTCCAATTTTCTCAGTCATTATTTTAAACTCCAGTAGCACCAGGAATTGTTTTAATCAGTCAGTGAGGCATAAAGCATTTGGGTCAAGAAGATCAGCACAAAAATGTTTTCTGTTTCCTTTTCTTCTCATCTCATGGAGACTCTTTGTCATCAAGATTAACAGTATTTGGGTTATAAAATTATTTCTCCTTCCAAACTATAAATGGTAAGAAGAGCAATGAAATTGGAATTTGAGGAAATAAGAATGAAACCACATGGTTAGTTCAGGTCTTTCAACAACCCTCTTTCCTCATTTTACTTTATGATTTCTCTAAAATTTCTCATCTGTACATCCCTTTAGCATCTAATATATGTTGTTGTTATTGTGTGCCATCGAGTCAGACCCGACTCATAGTGACCCCTCCTTGGGTTTCCAAGGCAGTATCACTACAGAAATACATGGCTCAAACTTTCTTCTGGGGAGTGGCTGGTGAGTTTGAACTGCCAGCCTTCTAGTTAGCAGTCAAGTGCCTTAGGCACTACACTACCAGAGCTCAGCATTCAAAAATGCATATTTTAAAAATAACATTGCCTTTGATGAAACATGTTCCCAATGCTAATGTCATAATCAGGAGGTCAAACACTAACATGCTTTTGGTTAGTTTAATAAAATAGATGTATTTTGACTTATCATTGTCTTTTTCTGTTACTATATTATCCAGCAATAAGTTTCTAAATTGTGATCTAAAACTAATTATATGAAATCTTAATAATAAAATATCTTTCCTAATCATAATTTCAATTATTATATAATTAGAGACTTGTTTCTTTAGATATTGAAGACTTGCCAGGATTATTTTAATGGCCTGACTTCCTCTAGTTTCCTTGCCTTAAATTAGGATGTCCCTAATGACTATGCATTTCCCAGTATAAAACTTTCTGGTGGATTTTCAATTGCCTGATGGATAAAATCAAAACTCCATTTTAAGTTGTGCATGATTTTCATGTTTTCATTCCAGTTTTTCTTTCCAGGCTTATCTTCATGCACCCTGTATTCTGTCCCCATGCACCCATGTACCCTCTATCATGCACCTTTTATCTCATTCTAATTCATTGATGCACCTTCCATCCACATACTCTACATTCCATTCCTATTCATCCATGCATCCTTCATCAGGCACCCATATATTTTCTCACTGTTGAATTTCTTAGCATTTCCCATGTTGTCTCAGGACTTAATATGTTTTATTCCATATGCTTAGAAAATCCTCATCCCAGCCTTTTTTTTTTTTTTTTTCCTGATATACTCTTATGCATTTTTTAATCTAGATAAAAATTCATGTCTTCAATAAATATTTTCTCATCAACTCAGGACATTGTATCCTCCCCTGACTCTGCAGCTCCATCCCTCCCACCATCTTAAACTCTTTTCTGTGGGAGACCAAGATGTATTTTACATACCCATATTTCAGTACCATTTTCCTTTTAAAAGACCGCAATTATATTTGTTTTAACACAGATTGAATTCTTTTTACCTATACTTAAGTCTAAGAAATAACTCACTCAAAGATGTTTATTACAACCAATTATGCTGTGTTTATTTGTTATTTATGTATAGTTGGAAAAGAAATTTAGAGCAATCTAAGCTAAGACATTTACTCAGGAGTCATTAGAAAAGCAATATTTTGGTTACCTAGGAAGGAAGATGGGGCAATCTACTTCCATAGTGATACTGCCTCGGAAACCCAAAGAGGGGTCACTATGAGTCGGGTCTGACTCGATGATACATAACAACAGCAACAACAGTGCTGCTATAACAGAAATACCATAAATGGGTGGCTTTAAATAACAGAAATTTATTTTCTCATAGTTCTGGAGGCTAACAGTCTGAACTTAGGGTGAAGCTCTTTGGGGAGGCACTTCTTTGTCTATTGCAGATTCTGGTAATTGGCTATCCTTGGAGTGCGGGGGCTTGTAGATTCATCGACATCAATCATCAGATAGCCTATGTCTTCCCTTTGTGTCTGTATTCCTGTCTAATCTGCCTTTTTTATAACTCAAAATTGATTAGGTTCAAGCTATATTCTGCATGGTTTTAATCTTAATAATATATCAAAGAAAACCACACTTACAGACAGGATTACTTCAATTTCTGATCCAAGATGGTGGACTAATGAGATATGCTATCCAGACTTTCTACAACAAAAACTTGAGAAATCAAGTGAAACAGATACAAATAACAATCCTGTAACCCAGAGCTTCAAACGAAAGGATAAAAAAGTAGATGAAATACGAATTAGTGGAGGAGACTGAAGGAAAACAGCAAACAAGGAAGCATATGTAGTGGTGAAGTGACAACTGGCACAGTGTGGCCATTTTGAATTATTACAAACAATGTTCTGATTGAGGCAAGAATCAGATAGCTGGCTCTACCCTTCCAAGACTGTATTGGCATGCACACTGGTGATCAGCACTCAGAGTGGCATGATCCCCACACACACATTTACTCTGCACAACCTCCTGGTGACCAAAGGTGAGACCCCCTTTATCCCAACATACCCAGCAGCCAGTCAAACTCCTTCCACTGCCAGTGATGTGTTACATTTTGTTCCTTCTTTTCTGTTTTGTTCATCTTTCATCTTAGTTCTTCCCTCTTTTCCCTCCCTTTTATCTTCTCTTTTTCCCTTTTTTTTTTTTTTTTTTTATCATTTCCCTCCCCACCCCATTTTTAAAATGCACTCCATGGTTAATTAAAGGTGGTTTGGAACAGCTAAGGAAGACCAGGAGCAAGCTGGTGGGGTTTGAAACAGCTAAAGGAGATCAGGAAGGGAACAGAGATCTTTGGAATAACTAAGGGAGATGAACTTGTCTGTCAGTTTGTCATACTATTTAGTCTTTCTTTCCTATCTCTTTAATGACCTTTTGCTTTCTTCATGGATGATGTTCTTGATGCCATCCCACAATTCCTGTGGTTTTTGGCCATTGGTGTTCAATGCATTGAATCTATTCTTTAAATGGTCTCTAAATTTTGGAGGGATGTAATCAAGGTCTTAATTTGGCTCTTGTGAGCTTGTTTTAATTTTCTTAAGCTTCAACTTGATCTTGCATATGACCAGTTAGTGGTCAGTTCCACAATCAAATCCTGGTCTTGTTTTGGCTGAAGATATTGAGCTTCTCCATTGCCTCTTGCAACAGATATAGTCAATCTGATTCTTGTGTACTCCATCTGGTGAAGTACATGTGCATAGCTGCCATTTGTGTTGTTGAAAAAAGGTATTTGCAATGAATAAGTCATGCTTTTGCAAACTTCTGTCATGCAAACTCCAGCATGATTTCTATCACCAAGGCCAATTGAGATGTTTCAACAAGTGGATGCCACACTGGAGGCATTCACTTGGCTATGCCAAGATATTTGGAAGATAGCTACTTGGCCAACTGAGTGGGAGAGATCCATGTTTATACCCATTCTAAAGAAAGGTGATCCCACAGAATGTGGAAATTATCAACAATATATTAATATCTCATGCAAGTAAAATCTTACTGAAGATAATTCAAAAATGGTTGCAGCAGTATATTGACAGAGAAGTGCCAGAAATGCAAGCTGTTTTAAGAAGAAAATATGGAATGAGAGATATCATTGCTGATGTCAGATGGATCTTGGATGAAAGCAAAGAATACCAGAAAAATGTTTACTTGTGTTTTATTGACTATCCAAAAGGATTTAATTGTGTGAATCATAACATATTATGGATAATATTGAGAAGAATGGAAATTCCAGAACACATGATTGCACTCATGAGGAACATGTACATATGCATGTAAGAGCTGGACAATGAATAAGAAGATCAAGGAAGAGTTGATGCTTTTGAGTTGTGGTGTCAGCGAAGAATATGACATATGGCAACATTATTCAGAAATCAACCAGTAAAATAAACCTACAAGCCTGAGAATAGGGAACTAGAGATGTCAATTTGTGAGTGATGACAACTATGAAGCAAAAAAGGGAATGAATGATGCAATTTTAAAACTTTCACATGGAAAGGAAGTCAAGATGAAGATAATAATAAATTACAGGGCACCTTCAAAGACAATTAGTAAAACTCCTCATCAAAATAGAAAAAGAAGTAAATCATAGACTCAGTAAACACTGCAATAACAATAATGAAGGAAATGATAAGAAAACCCATAAACAAAAGGAACTCAACACAGAAAAATAAATGGAACAAAGAAATCAACAAAACCACACATACATGCAAAAGAAAAAAAATGACAGCAATAAATTTATGTTGATTGATAATTATACCAAATATTAATGGATTAAATGTAGCTGTCAAGAGACAGAGAGTAGCAACATGGATTTAAAAAAAAACATGTCCTATAACAACAATAAAACAATAAGCTGTCTGTTAGGCTGAAGCAAACCCAAGTCACCAACATTTCAGTTAGCAACTTCCTCCAGATGTCAGACCTTATTAGGCAGCCTGATAAGACAACCGAAGTGACAGAACCCGCCCAGACTGGAAAGTCCCATGCAGTGACAAACTTCCTCTTGTGAAGCTCCCTCATGCTAATTAAGTACAGACCCATGCTAACAGCTAATTGTACCCCACCATTTCCTTAGTGTCCCCACTTGGGTCTTCCATAAGACTATAAACCCTACCCTCTCCAGTCAGGCAGTGTGACTTCTCAGGCCCCTCTCAAGGACCCGTGAACCTCACCTGGGCCCCTCTCAGGGACCCGGAAACTCAAAATAAAAACTTCTCTTTAACCTCACTTTTGTGCATCCTCTTCTTCTTACTGTGGCCTTACATTTGGTGCCGACACCCGGGAAGAGAAGTAGAACTCAAGAGAATTCTTACTCCCCTTCTCCCTCTTCCCTCCGGACCAGGGAATTCCGGCCCCCTGCATCCACCACCAATAACTCACATCTTACCCTTTACTCAATGCCCACCAGAAGACATACATTTTGTATTCTGTTGTCCTCCATCCTGTGGGCCATTTTAAGTTTTTGGCTCTGGGTGATGAACCAGTGCCTACTACCAGATGGTTTGAATTAGTTTTGTTGTAATCTGTCTGCATCTGACTGAAAGGTTGTGTGAATGTTTCTGTGATGCTCCAAGATCTAAGTTGCGGAGTCTGAGTGGGCTCTCAGTTGATTTCCGTGTGAAGTCAGATAGGCACAACGGTGTGGCTCTTCCCTCTGCTCCGGGGTTTATATGGAGACACCTTAGCCAAAGACTCCCTTAAATCCCCAAGAGGGGAGCGGACAACCGGGCATCTGACTGGTCCTTGGGACATGTCTCCAGTGTGATTATTTTCCTCTTTTAATATCTCCTGTGGATTACTTTTGGAGAATTGACTTGCCCAAAGGTCTGAGTTCTACACTGGAGTTTTCTGCATCACTGGCACAGGGAAAAATCATGGTACCATGTCAGAAATTCCTCATAGTCCGGGACTTTGGTTGCTCAAGGATGCCTGACATCCTATCTCCCTTGAGGGTCATTCCTCGGAGGGTCATTCCTCGTTTGACTGTCTAACGTCAGGTGGCGGCATCCACCTATGTAAAACAGTCCCACTGGTATAGGGTTCCGGGAACCCTATCCAAAGAACTCAGAACCAATGGGTAATCAAAACTCCAAAATCAATCCAACAACCCCTCTGGGGTATTTATTAACAAACCTTAAGACCTTATTACTAGACCAGGACCTCCGTCCCAGACACCTCGTCTTTTACTCCACCACAGTGTGGCCCCAGTACCAACTAGACAATAGCTCTCACTGGCCAGAGCACAGGACTTTTGACTTTAACATCCTTACAGACTTAGACAATTTTTTGCTGACACACAGGCAAGTGGCCAGAAGTCCCCTACGTCCAGGCCTTCTTTTGTTTGTGCTCCCAGCCCTTATTGTGCTTGAAATATAATACCACTTAAATCCTCCTTACTCACGGAAAAACCCAAACCTCACAAACCCAAACCTCTCTCCCCCTCTGAAACCACTCAAACAGTTTCCTTTTCCTCCTTCTTTGACCTGCCTAAAAACCTTTCCCCACCTCCCAGACCTCTCCCTTACTCTGCAACAAACCCTTGACCTACTAACAGCCAAAAATTTAAAAAAAAAAAACAAAAAAACCTCTTCCTCAGAGAAAAGTATTACTACTATATCAACAAATTTAGCCTCATAGAAAAATATTAACACCTGAGTGAAGACCTAGAAAGAAAAAAACCAAATCAGCAACTCCACATTTATGTAGTTTCAGTCTCCATTAACCACCTGACTACTTCCCCTTATAAACCTATTTATACTAATTACCATCTTCTTCCTCTTTGCCCCTTACCTCCTTAAGTTTCTCTGAAGCCAACTTGAAAAAATATCTCGGGTCATGGTGAATCAACTTCTCTTACATCTTTACACCAAGTTGTCAACTGATGACCCCAAATTTTCAGACTCCAACCTATGAAACCCCTCTCTCCCTCTCTGACCCTGTTCAGCAGGAAGAAGCTAAGAGAATCACGTCACCATTTATCCATCAAAAGAGGTTGGAATGTTAGGCTGAACCAAACCCAAGCCACCAACATTTCAGTTAGCAGCTTCCTCTGGGTGTCAAGCCCTGATGAGACAGCCTCATAAGACAACCAAAGTGACAGAACCCACCCAGACTGGAAAGTCCCATGCAGTGACAAACTTCCTCTTGTGAAGCCCCCTCATGCTAATTAAGTACAGACCCATGCTAACAGCTAATTGGACCCCACCATTTCCTTAGTGTCCCCACTTGGGTCCTCCA
>NW_006921706.1:4655303-4662774 GCF_000298275.1 Orycteropus afer afer
AAAAAAAAAAAAAAAAAAAAATGCTAGCCAATTGAATCAACAATATATCAAAAAAAATAGTAGTACATCAAGTGAATACACCAAGTGAAATTTATACCAGATATATAATAATGGCTGTACATTACAAAAGCAAACAATATAATCCACAATATAAACAAAATGAAGAAAAAGTACTACCTAATTACATTAATTGATTGTCAAATGAGAAAGCATTTGACAAAATTCAACACTCATTCTTGAAAAAAATGCTCAGTGAAATAGGAATAGAAGGAAATTACTCAACGTAAGTAAAGCTATAAACACAAAATCAACAGCCAAGAGTATTGTCAATGAAGAGAGATTGAAAACATTCCCCTTGCAAACAGGAACCAGACAAGGATGTCCTTTATCATGATTCCTACTCAATATTGTATTGGAAGTCCCAGCCAGAACAACAAGGTAAAAAAGGGAGACAAAATGCATTCTAGTTGGCAAAGAAGTAAGACTATCTCTATTTGCAGAAGATATGATCATATTCATTGAAAATCCCAAAGACTCAACCAGAAAACTGCTGGAACTAATAGAAGGATTCAGCAAAGTGGCAGAGGACAGGATCAACATACTAAAATCAGTAGGATTCTTCTACAATGACAAGGAAAACTCTGAAAAGGGAATCAGAAAAACAATACCATTCCCAGTAGCCACCCAAAAGATGAAACACTTAAGAATGAAGTGAACCAGAGATACAAATGACCAACACAAAGAAAACAATAAAACTCTACTTCAAGAAACCAAAAGAGACCTACATAAATGGAAGAAAATACCAAGTTCATAGATCGGAACACTTAACATTATAAAAATGTCAATATTACCTAAAGCCATCTACAGATATAATGCAGTCCCGATCCAGATTTCATCATCATTCTTTAAAAATATGGAAAAACTAATCAGCAATTTTACATGGAAAGAAATGAGACCCTGGATGAGTAAAGCACTACCAAGGAAAAACAAAGTATGATGGCTTATAGTCCTAGAACTCAAAATCTACTACACTGTCACAGTAGTCAAATCAGCCTGGTTTTGTATAAGACAGACACACAGAACAATGTAACAGAATTGAAAATCCAGAAGTAAATCCATCCACCTATTGACAGCTCATCTTTGACAGAGGGCTGAAATCCATTAAAAGGGGAGGAGACAGTCTCTTAAACAACCAGTGCTGGCAAACTTTATATTCATTGCAGAACAATGAAACAACCCCAGAGATATATCCATATCTCTCACCATAAAAAATTAACCCAAAATAGATCAAAGATCTAAATGATGACCTTAAATGTATAAAGATCATGAAAGAAAAAACAGAGGCAAACTTAAGGGCTCCAATATACAGCATAAATACACTATTAACCATAAGTAAAAACTCACAAAATGCAGAAGACAAGCTAGATGGCTATGACCTTCTATAAATTAAAAATTATGCACATCAAAAGTTTTCACCAAAAAAGTAGAAAGAGAATCTACAGACTCGGGGTGGGGGGAAATGGCAACAACATATCAGCCAAGGGAGTAATCTCCAAAATTTATAGGAAACTTCAATACTGCAACAACAAAAAGACAAATAATTCAATTTAAAAATGGTCAAAGGACATGAACAGACACTTCGCCAAAGAAGACATCCAGGCAGACAAGAAACATTAAGAAATACTTGTGATCATTAGACACTTGACCAAACAAGACATTTAGGAGACCAACAAACACATAAAGAAGTGCTCATTATCATTAGCTATTAGAGAGACTCAAATAAAACAATTGCCCAACTTTAATTGTGAAGTTTAAAAAACAACTGCTGGCATGGGTGTGGAGAGACTGGAACCCTGATGCATTGCTGGTGGGACTGTAAGATCATACAACAACTGTGGAAAAGAGTTGGCTCTTCCTAAAAAAAATTGGAAACAGAAATAACATATGATGCAGCAATCCCATGAATAAGAATATGTCTTAGAGAAATAAGATCTATGGTATGAATACACATATGCATGCCTATGTTCATTGCAGCATTATTCACAATAACAAGAGAGGAAAAACCTAAGGACCTGTTTTTGGCCTCTAATATTGTTGTAACAGGAATACCACTAGTGGATGACTTGAACACACATTTATTCTCTTACCGTTTTGGAGGCAGGAAGTTTAAGTTCAAAGTGCCAACTCTAGGGGCTGGGTGAAAGACCCTTGACTTTGGCCTTCAGCTCTGCCTTCTGCTCCTGGCCCACTGGAGCTGGAGGCATCTGTTCATTCAGGCAGCTGCTGGCTATTGAGGCTAACAAGCCAGGGGTTGAGAAGAAAAATGGCACAGTGCCAAGATTATCACAGAACATGGCAGGCCACTTGTTCAAGTCCAAGAACAATCCTAAAATCAGCAGAAAATATAGCAGGCTACTGAATGAAAACTTGGCTGCTCACAGGGTCCAAGAATGCCAAAAAGCTCAAAACCATTCCCAAAGCTTCTCCTTATATACAGGAATCAGACCATATCCCTAAAGCAGCTACCCAGCTGCTCCAGTAGATGCCACCATGGAGTTGATTACCTGTCTCATCATGGGGAATAACTACATCCAGCTTGCCCAGCCACTCAAAACCTGACCCAGCCAAGTTGTCACAAAACTTTAACTACCACAGTACTCATAAGTGAATTAATGGATAAACAAATAATAGCAATACATAAAATGGAATTTTATGCAAAGTTGAAGAATAACAATGAATCTGCAAAATACTTTATAACATGGATGAGATGAGACGATATTATGCAGAGTGAAATTAGTTAATCACAAAAGGACAAATTTTATATGAGACTATTACTATAAAAAGTCAAGAAAAGGTTTGCACACAGGAAGGATCATATTTGGAGGTTACCAGAGGTGGGAGAGGAAGGGAGGGTAAATCACTAATTAGAGAATAGACACTATACTTGGGTGAAGGGAAAGGTAATACACAATAAAGGGGAAGTCAGAGTAGAATGATCAAGGCAAAGGAAAACACTGAGAGGAGCTCATGAGTGATACACAACAAAGGTAAGTACTATTACATACATAATCCTTCAATAACAGTAATAACAATAAAATATGGATACCTACATTGACATGCAAATTGAACAAGTATGGAGAGGTGAATGGGACTACACCCATGAATATATGTAATTTTGCCAGATAATATTTCTACATATGTATTTATAAGTGCTCCAATATATATCCATGAATATAGTTGAGCACACAGGGGGCAAAGTTATAAAAACTTAGCCATAACCAAACGTCTTGAAAAATTGATTCCCTGAGCATGGGGCCTCAGGACCATAGTCTCAAGGGGACATCAAATCAATAGGCATAACATAGTTCACAAAAACTATGTTTTACATACTAATTTAACTATGTAAATTTAAAACCTTAAATTTTAAGTTTTTAAATAAGATCTTAAAAGCTTCTAAGTGGCCACCTAAGGTATATCTATTGTTTTTTATCTGTCTGGAGCAAAGAAGAATGAAGGAAATCAAAGACACATGGAAACAAGTAGTGTAAAAGACTAATGTACTATGAGAACAACAGCCTCCCTGACCCTGAGACCAGAATTAAATGGTGTCCAGCACCACTGCTGACATCTCTGAAAGGGATCAAAACAGTAGGTCCTAGATGGAATGGGAGAAAACATGGAACAAAACTAAAAAATCATGAAAAAGACAAGGTTTACTGATATGATACAGACTGGTGGTTCTCCCAAGACTATGGCCTTCAGACACCCTTCAAGCATGAACACACTGTCATGGCTCAACTTTTAGCCAAACAACAGACAGGCATGACAGGTGAATAAAAACACAGGAAGTACACACTCTTCAGAAGAATCAGTCATTCGGGATCCAAAGGGAAGAATTTGCCCAGCAATAAACTTCAGGAGGCAGGCAGGGATTGGAAAGAAGGACAAATGGAAATAGTAAACACAGGGAGGAAGTGGGAAGAGTGCTGTTACATTGTGAACATTGTAATCAGTGTCACAAAACAACATTTATATGTGTTGAATGGAAAACCAACTTGCTGTGTAAACTTTCACACAGATTACAATAAAAAGTTTAAAAACAAAAGCAAGGAAACAACAACATAATTACATACATTCACAGGAGTAGAGAGCTAGGATTCCAACACGTATTTTGAGTGAAAAAATCTAATCCATAACAAGTGGTAAAAAGAAAACAGTCATCTTTGTTCTTAATTGGAGCAAATTAGATAACGCAAAAATAGAAAGAGCCGAATTTAATTTTGGAAGTCAGAACCTTCAGTTCCATGTCTTCAGAATTTGATTTAAATGTTATAAACTTTGACAATTAGCTAGAAGCTGCTCTCCTATGAATTTCATATTTTAATCTGTCTCTGCTGATGAGACAACCTCACTGATACTCTCAAATGCCAAAACGAGTCCTTTGGGAGCTTTGGACTTTGAAGAGTAGCAAACGTTTCGAGGAAAATCTATAATTATGCTCACATACCATTTTTGAGATGTGTGTGACCCTAGGTCACTCCTCAGAAGGAAGATGGGGCAATCTACTTCCATAGTGATACTGCCTTGCAAACCCAAGGAGGGGTTGTTATGAGTTGAAACTAATTTGATGGCAATGAGTTTAGTTTTTTGGTTTGTTGTCCCTAGGTGGGCCATGGGTAGTGCAAAGGTCCATGAGTGTTGGAAATTGGTTGTGCCGGACTACTGTCCTAAAGGTTGGCAGTTTTGATCCAACCAGTGTTACCACACAAGAAAGACCTGCTAATCTGCTCCCATAAAAATTACAGCCAAGAAAGCCCCATGGAAAAGTTGTACTCTATAACATGTGGATTGCCATGAATAAGAATTGGCTTGAGGGCAATGGATTGAGTTTGGGGTGTGTGTGTGTGTGTGTATGTGTGTGTCCTGGGGATCATTTGATGCTTTCTGATTAAATCTCAGAAATCTTCCATATCATGAGCGTTATATAAAAATATATCCATTTCTACCAAAACCAGAAAACCAAACCATTACCATCAAGTTGATTCATAGTAACCCTACAGGACAGAGTAAACATCCCCATGGGGAGGATTTTTCAAGGCTGTGATCTTTTTGGGAGCAGACTGCTACATCTTCCTCTCACAGAGTAGCTTTTCATTTAGCAGCCTAGAGGTTAACCTCTGATAGACCAAAGCCTTTTATTTTAACTAGAAGATTTATTATCATCCTTCCTTTGATGGGAAGAGTACTACTATGGAATTAAAATTGTCTTTCCAAACTAGCTAATTTTGGAAAATTAGAAGATAGAGCAATTTAAAAGGCACTCTGGTTGCATAGTGCCTAGGACATTTGACTGCTAACCAGGAGGTTAGCAGTTCAAACCCACCAGCCACTCCCCAGAAGGAAGATGGGGCAATCTACTTCCGTAAAGATTTACTGCCTTGGGTACCCAATGGGAGTCATAATGAATCAGAATAGACTCAATGAAAGTGAGTTTGGTTTGGGTTTTGGGAGCAGTTTAAAATATATAAAACACAGTAATAAAACTATCATTTGAAGAACATGAAAAAGTTATTTCTTAAAAACCTTAGTTTTATTTATATTTTAATTATAACCAAGTGAACCACACAAAGAATATTCCTTTCCCAATATAATTACCACAAAGAAAACTTAAATTGATAACAGGAGCCCAAATGCTTTGGGCAATAGAGGACTGATGGATGACTAGAGGATAATGATAAATGAATCTCATTCTAAATTCTGTCAAGGAAATAAATCACTAATGTCATCATTTTCATTAATATATTAACGTTCCATTCAACCAATATACCTCTTACTTGTCTTTTCCAGAGAAGCCTACTCATTTCAGTCATATTTGTCTTGAGCTTGATAGAACTGGAAAACTGTTATTAATTGTGGTCACTCCATACAGGAAAGCCTATGATCACCATCGTTTGTTATGAACTGGCCTGGGTTTTTTAACTGCATAGACAGCCATCCTTGAAGAAAGAAAAAAATATATATATATTTTTTTTTCTTTTTCCTGAAAAATGGGTAAAATTCAGGGAGAGTTTGTACCACAAGGAAAAGATCCTATTTCCTGATAAGGTGTTTAAAACACAGACAAAATATCTGGCTTATCTAGATGTGAAAGTAGTCCCATATGAGTTGATGTTGTATGACGTGAAAATAAAGAACACTGAAAAATGAAAGGTTATGATTAAACTATACCTTAACCTTGGAGAATATCAAAAGTGGTATAAAATCTTTATAAAATACCATTTAAGCACACTTTTTTTTTTTTTTGTAAATTAACTAATATAACCAAGTCTAGAAATTAAGTTCAAATGCAGTTTTAGGATTGTTTCTAAAAAACTTCTATTGGCTGGATTCAAAATGTAGTCTTGTCAGTAAGCACCACACTATTACCCTCTAGCATCTAAGTGTTTGAAAAACTAGGTACAACAGTTTGAATTAGGGATTTTGGTGCTCTGAACAGCTTACTGAATCAGAGTGCACCAAACACAGAAGAGTAGAATTAGAGGAAAGGCGCAGGGAGATTTTTTAAGAAAGAGCTACTTGGAAGAGGATGGACAGGCAGCTGAGAGAGGCCATTGGAAACTTCTCTGGGGCATTCACTTCACCAACTGGTGGGCAAGGGGGGCCACCTGAGATCCCCTTGAGCCAAGAAAGAAGACACCCTATATCAGCATATCAGTGACCACTCCAATATCCCAGCGGGCAGCCCCAGGGATCTGCCTCCACCACCTGATTTTGTCAGTAATTTGGGTCGTCTGGTTGTAAGAGGGCACACACACCACCACTGAGACTCAAGCAGAGAGCTCACTGTTGCACCAAGAAGGCGAGGTACCTCCCCTCTCAGCGAGTCACTGAATGGGCTTGGCTCAGCCTGGGAGACATTGTGCTTATCTTTGTCACTGATATTGGAACCATAGTTTACGAGCAGGTACTCCCCTGACTCTAACACAGCTGAAATTGCATGCATTTTTGGAGCCGCAAGGGGCCAGTAACACAGACAAACTCCAGAGCCATTAGCGGTCTGGTGGGATTGTGCCAATGCCTCCGGCAGACAGGGCAGGAAGAGAGAGGAAGCTGCAGCTGAGGGAGGTCCTGGGAATTTGCCTTGGATCGACTCTTTGGCACTGAGGGGCTTTGGAAGTAGGGTCTTTGAGTGGAGTGTGCCTGAGCCTGGTGGAAAGTTGTGACTCCCTATCAACAGGAATCTTCCCTGAGATTGAGCCGAGGTCTTGTAAACAACTATGTCATAGCCTGCACAAAGCCCTAGAAACCGACCCTAGGAAGAAGAAGCTTTCCTTCTTCTGCTCCCACCTTCTCCACCAATAACATCACTCTTTCAAGAGAAGAAACCATATTCAGTCAATTACCGTAAAACCTCCCACTTCGAACTCTAAACCCTCTTTACGAAAAACAGAAACACATATCCACATTCCAC
>NW_006921706.1:4688573-4703601 GCF_000298275.1 Orycteropus afer afer
CTTGTGTTTTATTGACTATGCAAAGGCATTTGATTGTGTGGATCATGACACATTATGGATAATGTTGAGAAGAATGGGAATTCCTGAACACTTGATTGTACTCATGAGGAACCTGTACCATGACCAGGAGGCTGTTGTTCGAATGGAACAAAAGGACACTACATGGTTTAAAATCAGGAAGGGAGTACATCAGGGTTGTATCCTTTCCCCATACTTATTCAATCTATATGCTGAGCAAATAATCCAAGAAGCTGGTCTATATGAAGAAAAATGTAGCATCAGGATTGGAGGAAGAATCATTAACAACCTGAGATACATAGACAATACAACTTTGCTTGCTGAAAGTGAGGATGACTTGAGGCACTTACTGATGAAGTGTGAAGAATACAGTATGTAATATGGATAATGTCTCAATATAAAGAAAGCAAAAATCCTCACAACTGGACCAATTAACAGCATCACAATAAATGGAGAGAAGATTGTGTCAAAGAATTCACGTTGCTTGGTTCTACATTCGATGTCAATGGAAGCAGTAGTAAGGATATTAGATGATGTGTAGCACTGGGAAATTCAACCGTGAAGGAACTGTTTCAAGTGCTGAGGAGCAAGGATGTATCCTTGGGGACTAAGGTGTACCTGACACAAGCCATGATACTTCCAATAGCCTCATATATATGTGAGAGCTGGACAATGAATAAGGAAGACCGAAGAAGAGTTGATGCTTTTGAGTTGTGGTGCTGGCGAAGAATGTTGAAAGTATGGACTGCTAAAAGAACTGATACGTCCTGGAGGAAGTGCACCCGAAACACTCCTTGGATGTGAGAATGGCCAGACTTCATCTCATCTATTTTGGTCATGTTGTCAGAAGGGACCATTCCCTGGAGAAGGATGTCATGCTTGGTAGGGTGGAGGGTTGATGAAAGAGGGCGAGGCCTTCAATAAGATGGATTGACACGGTGCCTGTGATGATGGGCTGAGGTATAGCAGGGATCATGGAGCTGGTGTGGGATCAGGCAGTGTTTTGTTCTGCTGTGCATGGCGTCACTATGAGTCAGAAATGACTTGACAGCACCTAACAACAACATAAAGGAGCTGACAAGGAGCAAGGTTGTAGTCACTGCTTGGTCACAGTCAGGTGCCCAGAGGGATTGAGAAGTTGAACCTGTGGGCTTGGGACCGTAGTCACAGAGGACATCAAGCTCAATTGACATAATATACTACACAAAACATTTTTCCACCTCCAACTGTGGCGAGTAAAGACTGGGATCTTAAAAGCCAACAAGCTGCTGTCTAGATGCAACGATGGGTCTCTCCTCATCCAGAGCCAAGAAGAATGAAGAAAACCAAAAATTCATGGAAACAATTAGTCCTAGCTACTGGTACACCATCCAGTCTGCAGCCTATACATCTATGAGACCAGAAGAACTAGATGGTGCCCGGCTACTACTGTCAACCACTTGGAAGAGGATCTATGTAGGAGATCTTGTACAGACAGGGAGAACAATGTAAAACAGAACTCAAAATCATCTGGAAAAAAAAAGCGGGGGAGGACCAGGTTTGCCAGCCCAATAGAGCCTGTTGGAACCGATGAGACTATGACCCCTAGCTGCCCTTCAGGTCTGGAATTGGATGCACGCCTGTGGCTTCCAGCCAAACAATAGACAGGCATATGAGTTGAACATTTACCTGAGGTAGATACACTCCTTGGAGAGAACAAGCATGGAAGAAAGAAGGGCTGCTTATGCACAGGGAGAACAGCTCAGGGGGCAGGAGTGCATGGAGGGATGAACACAGAGGGAAGAGGTAACTATAGGGAGGAAGTAGGAGTGGAGATGTTGCATTGTGGTAAATTGTGGTCAACGTCACGAGAGAAAGTATATGTGAACTGCTGTGTGGAAAGTTATCTGCTCTGTACATTTTCACCCAAATCACAATGAAAAGAAAAAAAAAATTTCTATTGGAGGTTTCATGTACTAGAATATCTGAGTTTTTCCTAGAAAACTGATAGCAATAGGAATATTTAATAATAAATTATATATCAAATCAAATATCTACTTCAAGCTATCTAAAGGTAATAATTACTACCTTTAAACCTTAAATTTCTTTAATTTGTAAACAAAATTTACTATAACATATAATAAATAAGATTTTGTAAGTTTATGTCCATTACTAACTGAGAATGCTCATATTTAGAATGTATGTTTCAGTATTTGTGTGTATGCATGTAGGCATTTATTTAGTCAATTGCTAGATATGGATATAGTACCTACTGTGTACCAGGCACTATGGTAGGCTGAGGATATAATACGCAAGACAAAGTCACTGCTTTTTATATTCTAGCTGGAAAGACTTTAATACTCCATTTCTTTCATTCTAGCAAGCATTTTTTTTTGGACATTTTGATATCTCTGGATGTGGTGTGTTATTTCTTATAATTACTATTGGCCGGGAAGCAAGAGTAACATAATTTTTATTGTCTGACAAATTTAGGACTTTAGTAAGATTGAAAAAGCGCCAAGAGCAAAGCTTACAGCTTAAAAGAAAGTCTGAGACAATATTACAGTATTCCTCTAAGACATGCACCTCAACCATACTTCTGATGACAGTAAGGATGACACCATGTTAAAAAACACAAGAATTGGTAACAATAACTTGAAAATAGAGTCATTTTGCATTCTTACTATGAAGAAGTTTTGAGTATATCTTCACTAATACTTTTCCCTTTCATTTTCCTTTTATGAGAATGCAAGTGTATGATATATAATTAAAATCTAAGTCTAAATTAGTCTCAATGGTCTTTTTCAATAAATAGAAAATAAAAACTGAAAGTGATAAAGATTTTGTTAGTATAACACTTTTTTCATATTGGTCTATCAGTTATCTACTGATTTGTAAAAAAATTAGTATCAAATTCAGTGCCTTAAAATAACAACAAACATTTTTTTATCCTCACAGTCTCTATGGGTCAGAAATTAGGAAACTGTTTTGCTGGACAGTTTGGCTGTGTTCCTTTGTGAGGTTGCATTCAAAATGTTATTGATGACGGCAGTCCTCTGAAAGCTTGTGTGTGGCTGTAACATACATTTGCAAAGTGGGTCACACACATGACTGAAAAGTTGGAGCTGATTGCTAGAGGGAAGCCTCCCTTCCTTCATGAGCTTTTCACAGGCTGCTTAGTATCCTCATCACATGGCTGCTTTCTTCCCCTGAACAGGAAACTGAACAGTCGGGCTCACTGCCACTTCCATCACATTCTGTTTGTTAGAACTTAGTCATTTAGTCTGGTTCACACTCAAGGAGTTGAGAACTGGACTCCACCTTTGGAAGGGAAGCATGCCAGAGAATTTGTGTACATATTTTAAAGCCACCACATGGTAAATAAAGTAATGCAACTTCTCACATATGATAATGTTATGGATCATTGAAATATGATAAATGCTAAGAATAAATAAACCTGGGTTAAAGGGATAGGAATTATCTTAGTTATCTAGTGCTGCTATAAAAGAAATACCTCAAATGGTTGGCTTTAGTAAACAAAAATTTATTTTCTCACAGTTAGGAGGCTAGAAGTCCAAATTCAGGGCACCAGCTGTAGGGAAAGACTTTGTCTCCATACTGGCTCTTTGGCTCTGGGAGAAGATCCTTGCCTTTTACTTTGGCTTCTGTGCCTATGTTCCTTGGTGATCTTCATGTCGTGTGGCATCATTCTCCCCCATCTGTGATTTCTTCCCTCTATGCTTAATGTGCTCTTTTATATTTCATAAATGATTGGATTAGGACATACCGTACAATGATATGGCCTCATTAGACTAACAATGCAAAATTCTATTCCAAAGCAAGATTATATTCACATCTAAAGGGCTAGTATCCCAACACGTATTTTAGGGAGACACAATTCAATCCATAGCAGAGAATAACAAGGGGTGATCTTTTTGAAGAAATTACATTTGAGCATAATGAGAGTGTTCCATGTGGAAATTGGTGGAAAGAGAATTTTGGATACAGGGAAATGCTGATACAAATGTCTGGAAATATGAGAGGACCTGTGTTCTCAAGAAGAAAGGAGATGAGTAGATCTTTCTTCTATATATATATATTTTGGAGGTTATGTTGAAAAACAGTCTAACTTTTAATTAACATGTGACACATCAGCAACCAAATATTCTTACATTTCATTAATATGAAGAGGAGTTATTAATAGGAGTGATAAATTATTCATAGGGTTAATTGAGAACGTTCTTTTAAGCTATTTTACTACAGGCAATGGATTCTGACAGAAGCTTTCTACAACTTTTCTAGGAATAAACAAATTTAAGAATAAACATTAGGTTTTCAGCATACCATGGTATAATTTTCCTTAAGCAATTTTCTGTGATTTGGATTATCTTCCTTGACCATTGACTTTACTTCTGCCATCACCTAAATACTCTATTTTTCATTTATTTATCACAAAATTGTCTTGGTATTCATCTACTCTTTAATTAAAACAACTCAGTAGTAAATCAATGAAAATTCTTTACTCAATTTCAACTTCAGGCCTGAGTGGACAATAAATATCAGTTCTTTGATTTAAAAAAAAAATGAAATACTTAATCAGAAAATTCACTTGGAATTAGTTGGCTCTGCCATAGGAAATGGTCATTTTAGTTAAGATAATGTGTCCCTCAGCTGCCATGACAGACATGGCTAAGTCTGGTTTTGTAGTATATGTTTGCAGAACTATTTCTATAGGGAAGCAGTCTTTCATAAAAGACCACTTCCTTCTCTCAAAAATGTTGAGACTATTTTCCTTAAACTGCCTTGATTTCAATCTTTTTTCACCTATTTTGTAAAATGTATGATCCTTAAGATTCAAGATCTCAAGTGAAAAGGTAATTGTATGCATATGTTATCTATAGATATAAATGCTTCTATATTTTGTTAATAATTTGTTTTTAATTACCACACAATTAACAACGTAGACCAGTGATTTTGCCCAAATGTTGTACTCAGATCCACAGCACTGGTAAGAAACTGTTGGAAATGTGAAGTCTAGGGTCCCAATCCAGAGTAATATAGTAAGCAACTCTGAGGATGAGGCCCAGAATCTGCGTTTTAGCAAATCTTTCAGATGATTATGTTTGCTGAAGTTTGAGAACCACTCAAGGGAATATTAGGCTTAACTTACTGCTGATTACTTATATCCTTAAAAAGATTTTAGGAAGGCTTATCAATATCACTAGAACCTGTTGTTATTTACAAATGATAGTACAGATGACAATAACCTTAAAATGGAGTCTCCATCATAAATTGGATAAGAAAGAAAAAAATAAAAAATAATAATAAATTTACATTGTTTCCTATAGACCCTCCTAGTGCTTCCTCTTGTTTAAATGATATATGAAATTTTAGTTCACATATTCCTTGCAGCACCAACCAGAGTTGCAATAGAAATGAATCAAGCTACTATATTGTCTATCCTTTAAAGTTTGTTCTGTGCTTAACTTTACAATTACCTCCATAGATGACTGGAGGAGAATTGAATGCCATGCTCATACCTATAATGAATGCATGACCAGGGGCCATGCAAACATAATATAACATAACAGCCATCAGGTTCTGCACAAACCAAAAAACTGGTCTCCTTCCCCCTGTCAAAAAGGAATAAATGAATAAACTGGTTAGATTTACAACAATCTTGAAAGGAAATACATAAGCACATATCATCATAGAATTAGAGCCCCTAATTCTGATTTTCCTTTATGACTGAAACCAGTGACCAAACACAAGACCACTATATCTTAGCTCTGGAAAGACAAAGAAACTGGGACTTGCCTTGTGAATATTTTTCCATTTATTTAAAAATATTAATGCTGATATTAAGTGATAAGTGCTGCAGCTATTACTTTTGCTTTCATCAAACTCATGAAATTAACTCAAATGAGTAAAAAGAATTAAGTCAGATACTTATATCTTTAAGATCCAGGCTAAGATGCAAGGCCTGTACTTGCAAAATGGGACCCTTTTATGGGTTCCATGTGAGTCTATGGTAAATTTATGGTCCATATAATGTAATAGGAGCTCTCATGGCATAGTGCCTAAGGCATTTGACTGCTAACCAGAACACCGGCAGTTCAAACTCACCAGCCACTCCTCGGAAGGAAGATTGGGCAATCTACTTCCGTACTGATACTGCCTTAGAAACCCAAGGAGATGTTGCTATGAGTTGGATCTGACTTGACAGCAGTGAGGTATAATGTAACATTTCGCAATTTTATTCACAATTTCTATTTACTCAAAATACTGTGAAAAAACAAAACAAAATAAAATTAAGTATCTACACTACTAATGACTTGGTAGGTAGTTTTGTTATCAAAGTAGGTTTAAAATGTGATCATTCCCGATGGTGATATTCCAAGGTATATCTTTTATCTTTTTTAATATTATGAATGCAAATGCAAAGGCTTTATTATGCTCTTGGATATTCTGAAATAAGCCATGTAACTTAGCAATTATTTTCATATACAATAAAAGATAATAGATATTCACCTGACATTTTATTTCTGTACAATCTAGCTCATTTCCTTCTACTAGAAATGAAATAAAATATCCATATATCGCTATAGAATAGTATTTCTCATTTCCTTTATCCTCTTTAAAAGTTCTGTTCTCTTTATAATAAGCTTAACTTTTTTTTAAGTCATTTTGGTTTGTCAAACCAATTTATTCCAATATATTTAAAATATGACATATATATGTGTGTGTATATGCATCTGTGTAACTTTTTGTTTTAGAAGCTTTATATGACTATTGTACATAATTAAGAAAATAAAAAAAAAAAATCTAGAAATAAATATTAAGACCAGATTAAGTGTAATGCATTTTCTGAATTTCTTCAATTAGAGCATGTAAGAGCAGAGAATTGACAGGTACTACATATTATAATAAGTTCATTCTGACTGCTGCATGCAGAGAAAAATGCAGAGGGCAAGAGTAAAAACACAGAGATCAGATAGCAGACTCTTGAAAGAATTCAGAGGAGAGGATATAAGGCTTGAATTAGAATAGTAGCACTCAAAGTAGGGTGAGATATCTAAATGAGATATAATTTGAAGATAGGGTGAAGAGGGTTTGGTAATGGAATAGATATAGAGTATCAGAAAAAAAGAAGGGAGATGTGAGTTATGAACCTGAACAATGAATGAATGATGGAGCCCTTTACTGACATACAGAATAAAAAGTGGTAGAAGATTTCCATGAGTGATATACGTTGAGAAATGATTTGTGCATGAAAAGCTTGAGATGTCAAATAAATATCTAAGTGGATGTGGTAGATTAGGTTGTATGTCAACTTGGCTGGGCCTGGATGAGTGGATGGGGAGCTGCATGGAGTTAATCCACATAGTGAGATTGGTAATTAACTCCATGGTGGAATCTACTGGAGCAATAGAGTAGCTATGTTAGGGATATGGACTGCTTCCAGAAGCAACCTTGAGGAAGGTCTCCAGCTGATGGCACATTTGAACCCTGAATGTAGCTGAGTCATTGTTCAGAAGCCTGCCATGTTGCCCTGCTTATTTTGTGACTTTTAATGAACTTGAATTATTGGGCTGCCATGTGGTTTGGTAATATCATGGCTGTGCCTTTTCACTTGTCCACCTTGAATTTGTCAGCCTGAGCAGCTAGCAGCAGCCTGAGTGAAGAGATGCCTCTAGCTTCAGTGGGCTGGGAGCAAGAGGCAGAGCTGAAGTCCAAGGCTGAGGGGCTTTCACCCAGCCCTTAGAGCCTGGCATTCTGACTTCTAATGTCCAAAATTGTGAAAGAATAAAGTCCTATTTGTTAAAGCCATCCCATTTGTGATATTTCTGTTAGAGTGACACTAGGTAACCAAAACTGAAGGTGTATGTTGCGGTTGTTTGCCGTCGAGTCAGCCCCAACTCATAGAGACCCCAGCTTGGGTTTCCAAGGCAGTATCACAACGGAAGTAGGATTGCCCAACCTTCCTTCCGAGGATTGCTTGTTTAATAAACTGATGGAGTCCAGGGGACATGTCGATCCTGGAAATATAATTTCAGCTGTCTTCCATGTATTTAAAGCCATGAAAAGCATGGGATGACATAAACAGTAAGTTTTGCTAGAGAAAAGAAGAGGTACGAAGACTAAGGCCAAAGGCTTTGTTTTGGATACCTAGTGCTGCTCTGAGAAGAATATACCACAAATAGGATGGCCTTAACAAACATGAGTTCATTCTCTAATAGTTTGGAACCTTTAAGTCTGAGTTCAAAGTGCCAAGCTCTAGGGGCGCTGTGAAAGCCCAGTGACCTTGGGCTTCAGCTCTGCCTCTTGCTCCTGGCCCACTGAAGCTAGAGGCACCTCTTCACTCAGGCAGCTACTGACTGCTAAGTCTAACAAGCCCAAGGTCAACAAATAAAATGTCACAGTTGCAATGTTACCAAATCATACAGCAGACCATTAATTCAAGTCCATTGAAAGTCAAAGGTTGGCAGAGCATGGCAGGTTGCTGAACAATGACATGGCTATATGCAGGGTTCAAACATGTCATAAGCTAGTGATTTTTCTCAAAGCTGTTTCTTATATACAGGAAGCAGACCACATACCCAAATGCAGCTACTCAGCTGCTCCCAGTATGTTCCACCATGGAGTTGATTACCAGTCTCATCATAGGGAATACTACATCCAGTTGCCAGCCATTCAACAAGGCCTAGCCAAGTTGACACACAAACTTAACTACCACAAGCTTTTCAATATTTAGAGAAATAATTAAGCAAAGAACAACAAGATGGAACAGATTATAATGTAAGACTTGAACCATAGTGGTGCAGTGTTCTAGAAGCCAAGTGAAGGAAGTGTTCAAGATGAGACTGCAGGTGAAAAAATAATGCTAAGAAGTCAAGCTATATTTTCCCATGTCAAATACATTTTGAAACACAATTTTTATTACTTAAAATAGTTTCCCATCATTTTCTGCACCACAATATGTTAAATCAATTCTCTAAAGCTGAGTGCTTTTTTACATTTACTACATTTACCATTGCAGATAACATGACAACCACTTCTATAATCTTTCTATAGGAAGAAACAAGTTCTTCAATAGATAAAACATAATCTAAATTTTATTAGAAACACAGGCAAAAAAAAAGAGTAAAAGAAAAAAGTGATGATTAATATTTTCTATTATTTTTTTCTTAGTTTTGACTTGATTGCAAGGATTATTTTATTATATGTATTTAGTGCAAATTCATCTATGGTTAAAAAAATGTTCAAAAATAAAATTGCTAAACTGTAATAATAGATTTCTCTTAATTTTTCCCAATCTTTATTTTCATATATTGTTGTTACTAGGTGCTGTTTTCAGTCAATTTGTTGTACTGTTGTGGCTTACATGTTGCTGAGAGACTAGAGGCTGTGCCATCAGTATCTCAAATACTAGCAGGGTCACCCATGGTGGACAGATTCCAGAGGAGCTTCCAGACTAAGACAGACTTGGAAGAAGGAAGGGGCCATCCACTTCTCAAAGAATTGGCCAGTGAAAACCTTATGAATAGCAGTGAAACACTGTCTGATATATTACTGGAAAACTTTATGAGCAGTTCTGAAACATTGTCTGATACAGTGCCGGAAGATGAGCCTATCACATTGGAAAGCATTCAAAATACGACTGGGGAAGAGCTGCCACCTTAGAGTGAAGCTGACCTTAATGTTGTTGATGGAGTAAAGCCTTTGGGACCTCCATTTGCTGATGTGGCAAGATGTAAAATAAGAAGAAACATCTGCAAACATCCATTAATAATGAGAACATGGAATGTACAAAGAACAATTCTAGGAAAATTGGAAGTTGTCAAAAATGAAATGCAATGCATAAAGATTGATATCCTTGGCATTGTTGTTGTTGTTAGGTGCCATCAAGTCAGACCCAACTCATAACCACCCCTCCTTGGGTTTCTAAGGTGGTATCACTATGGAAGTAGATTGCCCAGCCTTCCTTCCGAGGAGTGGCTGGTGGGTTTGAACCACCAGCCTTCTGGTTAGCAGTCAAGTGCCTTAGGCACTATGTGACCAGAGATTAGTGAGCTGAAATGGACTGATTTTGGCCATTTTGAGTCAGCCTACCATATGATCTAATATGCCAGGAAAACAAAATTGAAGAGGAATGGCATGGCATTTGTCACAAAGAATGTTTCAAGATCTATTCTGAAATATAATGCTGTCAGTGATAGCATAATATCTATAGGTCTACAAGGAAGATAAGTTAACTAATATTATTCATATTTATGCAGAAATCACCAAAGCCAAAGACAAGAAAATTAAAGGTTTTTACCAACTTCTGTAGTCTGATATTGACCAAACATGCAATCAAGGTGTGTTGATTATCATTGGTGATTGGAATGCAAAAGTTGGAAACAAAGAAGAATCAATGCTAGTTGGAAAATAGGGCATTGGTGGTAGAAATAATGCTGGAGATCGCATGATAGAATTACACAGGATCAATGACTTATTCATTGCAAATACTTTTTCTCAACATAAGCGGTGGCTATACACATTGACTTTGCCAGATGTAGTACACAGGAATCAGATCCACTAAATCTGTGGAAAGAGGCAATGGAGAAGCTCAATATCTTCAATTAAAACAAGGCCAGAACCTCACTGTGGAGCAGACCACTAGTTGCTCCTATGCAAGTTCAAGTTGAAGCTGAAGACAAAACAAATCTGCAAGAGCCAAATTATGACTTTGATTATGTCCCTCCTGAATTTGGAGACCATCTAAAGAATAGATTTGATGCATAGAACAGCAATGACTGAAAATCAGAGGAATTATGGAATGACATCAAGAACATCATCCATGAAGAAATCAAAAGGTCACTAAAAAGACAGAAAAGGAAGAAGAGACCACCATGGATGTCACCAGAGACTCTGGAACTTGCCCAAGAACAGAGAGCAGCTAAAGCAAATGGAAGAAATGACAAGATAAAAGAGCAGAACAGAAGATTTCAAAGAGCAGCTTGAGAAGACAAAGTCAATTATTATCACGAAATATGCAAAGACCTGGAGTTAGGAAACTAAAAGGGAAGAACACACTCAGAATTTCTCAAGCTGAAGGAACCGAAGAAAAAATTCAAGCCTCGAGTTGCAATTTTGAAAGATTCTATGGGCAAAATATTGAATGATGCAGGAAACATCAAAAAAAGATGAAAGGTATACAGAGTCCCTGTACCAAAATGAATTGGTCAATGTTTATCCATTTCAGGAGGTGGCAAATGATAAAGAACCAATGGTATTGAAGGAAGAAGTCAAAGGTGCACTGAAGGAATTGGCAAAGAACAAGGCTCCAGGAATTGAAGGAATACCCATCAAGATGTTTCATCAAATGAATGCCCTGCTGGAGGCATTCACTTGTCCATGCCAACAAATTTGGAAGACAGCTTTCTGACCAGCTGACTAGAAGAGATCTTTATTTGTACCCATTCAAAAGAAAGATGATCCCACAGAACATGTAGATTATCGAACAATATAATTAATATCACTCACAAGTAAAATCTTCCTGAAGATAATTCATAAACTGTTGTAGCAGTATAATGACAGAGAACTTCCAGAAATGCAAGCTGGATTCAGAAGAGGACATGGAATGAGGGATATCATTGCTGATGTCAGATGGATCTTGATTGAAAACAAAGAATACCAGAAAATTGTTCACTTGTGTTTTATTGACTATGCAAAAGCATTCTATTGTGTGGATCATAACAAATCATGGATAACATTGAGAACAATGGGAATTCCAGAGCACTTAATTGTGCTCATGGGGAACCTGTATGTAGATGAGGAGGCTGTCATATGAACAGAAGAAGGGAATGCTCCATGCTTTAAAATAAGGAAGGGAGTATGTCAGGGTTGTATCCTTTCACCATACTTATTCAGTCTATATGCTGAGCAAATAATCCAAGAAGCTGGACTATATGAAATAGAGCATGGCATTAGTATTGGAGGAAGACTCTTTAACAACTGGTGATATGCAAACGACACAACTTTTCTTGCTGAAAGTGAGGATGACTTGAAGCACTTACTGATGAAGATCAAAGACTACAGTCTGCAGTGTGGATGACATCTCCACATAAAGAAAATGAAAATCCTTACAACTGGACCAATAAACAGCATCATGATAGATGGAAAAAGATTGAAATTGTCTAAAATTTTGTATACTTGGTTCCACAATCAACACCACTGGAAACAGCGTCAAGATATCAGATGACCTATTGCACTGGGCAAATTTGTTGCAAAAGACCTCTTTAAAATGCTGAACAGCAAAGATGTTACTCTGAAGACTAAGGTGCACCTAACCCAGACCATGGTGTTTTCCGTTGCCTTCTATGCATGTGAGAGCTGGACAATGAATAAGGAAGACAGAAGAAGAGTTGATGCTTTTGAATTGTGGTGTTGTCAAGGAATACCGAAAGTACGATAGACTGCTGAAAGAACTAACAAATCTGTTCTGGAAGAAGAGTAGCTGGAATGCTCCTTGAAAGCAATAATGGCCAAAATTTGTCTCACCTACTTTGGTCATGTTGTCGGAAGGGACCATTCCCTAAAGAAGGATATCATGCTTGGTAAGGTGGAGGGTCATCAAAAAAGAAGAAGGCCTTCAAGGAAATCAGTTGACACAGTTGACACAGTGCAACGATGGGCTCAGTTAGAGCAAGGATTGTGAGGCTTGCACAGGACTGGGTAGTGTTTCATTCTGTTGTACATAGGGTAGCTATTAGTCAGAGCTGATTTGACAGCACCTAAAAGCAACAATATTTTAATCTAGATTATAATGTTTTGTTTATTTAGCTTTAGAAATGTATGTGTTATCCTCTATGTGGGTAATTCTTATTATCTATGTATACTTCTATGCCTACAAAGTTTGGTTTTTAATTTTCCACTAGGATAATGAAATGTACAGAGTGAAATAAATTGGATAGTGCAGTGTTCTTTGGATTAGAATGAATAATTGCACTATCCACTGACATGATCGTAACCCTTTATTACTCATATAGTAATCAGTCAGGACAACTATAAACAGAGTAAGGTTTATCCTTAGGCAGCTTCCCCCAAAAGGCTCCCATTGAAGTATAGAATTTTTAGCACCTTCACATATGTCCGTTGATGCATTTATTGAGACTAATTTTATCTACACTCAAAATAATTTAGAGTTTGTAGTACCCATATGTAGTGTTAGTAATGTTTGCAATGTTAAGTAAGTAAAATTCGTTGATGATGTTATTTAAATAATCTATAATCTTACTTTAGTGATTTTTTTTCCTATTCTATCAATTTAAAAGAAAAGCTGGTTTAAATTTTCAATCATTATTGTTGAATTTTTTCTTTCTCTCTTTAATTTTGTCAGTTTTGTTTATTGTATTTTGAAGCTCTATTATTTGTTGAAGATATATTTAGAAGCATGCATTTTTGGTGAATTGATCCACTTATCATTGTGAAATATCATTTGTTATACTCCTTTTATATCTTTCTTTTCTGTTTCATGTAAACACAATTTCTTTTCTGTTTCATGTAAACACAATTTATTTGATTTTTCATTTTCTTTAATCTAGTCAATAATATTTGCCTTTTAACTGGAGTATTTAGTCTACTAACATTTAATATAATTATCAATATATTTGGATCTATCCTGTTGCTATTTTCTCTGTATTTGTTCCATTTATTCTTACTTCCTTTCTTCTCCTATCCTTCTTTTGGACTAATGAAATATTTACAATGTTTTATTTTCTCTAATAGATTTTTATATATAACTTTTAATTATTTTTATCTCAATATTTTCTCTTTTTATTACAATATACATCCATAATCATCAATATCTACCTAGAAATAAAATTAAATGACTTCGCATGTAATATAATAATCTTGCAACAGCATAATTTTATTTATTTATCACTTCCTATCATTTATGCTAAGGAGCTTTGGTGGCACAGTGCCACCAGCTTTGGTGGCATTTGACTGCTAACCAGAAGGTTGGTAGCTCAAACCCACCAGCCACTCCTTGGGAGGAAGATGACACAATCTACTTCTGTAAAGATTTACTGCCTTGGAGACCCAATAGGGTTTTCTATATGTTGGAAATGACTAGATGGCAGTGGGTATGGTTTGATTTGCTTATCATTTATGCTATTTTTGTTGTATATTTACATCTGCATATGTTGTAAACTCAAAATACATTGTTAGTTATCATTATTACTATCATTTTAAGCAGTCAATTGCCCTTTAATAAAATTTAGGTGAGATAAAACTGATTTTTAAAAATCACATATTTTCTATTTCTGAGGATATTTCTTCCTTTTTATTGATCCATTTTTCCATCTGGCATCATTTCACTCAAGCCTGAAAAACTTCCTTTACTATGTATCACAGGGCATGGCTGCTCATGGCAAATTTTCTCAGCTTACAATCTCAGATCAATTTATAAATAAGTAGTGTCCTTATGTTATTAGGAGTAAAGGTGACCTAGGACACTGTTTTTAAATAATTATGTCTTGAGCGTATGGTGGAATTAAACCATACTCTGTTCATAGTGGAATTGGGAAGGAAAAAAAAAAAAAAAAAACTTTATTCAGCTTACTACAAATAATACTATCAGTTGTTTGTTAAAGATAATTTTATGTTTCTTTTCTTTGTTATTGATTAAGAATAATGTGACAGAAAGGAGGTGAAGTATTGATAGTGAAAAAAAAAATGATTAGACACTATATGCAGAAAGTATGCTAGGCATTTAAAAAAATATATCATCTTGTTAACTTCCCAACTCTCACTACACATACTCTTATTTTGTCTGGTATTTATTGTTTTCTTCTGTAATGGATAAGCATTTTGTAGCTCACTTGCCTATCAGCTATGAATAGTGAGAAATAAACATTTTCACTTTTTTTCAAATTATTGATAGTTTCAAGAAGTTTTTTCCTATTTTTTTAGTGAATAAGGGATATTGTACTTGTCATATGTAAATTAAAAACCTACAAAATTAATTTTGTAAGATATGTAA
>NW_006921706.1:4714736-4715805 GCF_000298275.1 Orycteropus afer afer
TCAGCTACTATTACATCTGTGCCTATATATACAACTGTCTAAGTGAAAAGACACAGAGATTTAAATTTTTCACATTTAATATTGAGTTAGAAACTGGACAACCAGAACGGAAATAAAGAAAATGTTCATGCATTATGAATAATGTTACCAATGTCACTGAACAACTTGTGTAGAAATTGATGAATTGGAGGCTAAACTGTTGTACAAGCCTTCACCAAAAATACAATAAAACACCAACACACACACACACACAGACAGGCACACACATAAGAGTGAGTAAGTTCTTAAGGTTCATTACTGATTAAGCCATTTCATAATGGATTCAACACAGTAAGGAGGACAAAAACAAGGAAGGATTAAAAGGAAGGGAGGAATGGAAAAAGAAAAGAACAAAGGATTGATTTAGGTGCACAATTAGGGATTGATGAAAGTATTACTTTCTAAAAGTTAAAGAATGGACACTTAAAAAAACAATTTAAATGACAAACAGTAAAATTTACTTTTCATACACACAAAGATTCTTGTAACTACCCACAGGCAGGCAGATCCTTAAATATTTCATCACAATAAAAAAAAATGCATAGAATAATAGCTAGAGAAATAATGTTGGGTGTTAGAACTGGTCATAATCAGATAAAAATAGTTTCTGTCTCCCAGAGTCATCTGAAATATCACTTGGTGGCGTAGCACCTAAAGCATTTGACTGCTAACCAGAAGGCTAGTGCTTCAAACCCACTAGCCACTCCTGGAAGGAAGGTTATACAATTTTCTTCTGTAGTGATATCGCCTGGGAAACCCAAGGAGAGGTCGCTGAATCGGATCCGACTCCACCGCAGTGGTTGCATTGCATTGCATGCATGAATATATCATTTATTTTAATTCTAAGCAAAAATCCTCACAACTGGACCAATGAGCAGCATCACAATAAATGGAGAGAAGATTGAGGTTGTCAAGGAATTCACGTTGCTTGGTTCTACGATCGATGCCAACGGAAGCAGCAGTCAGGACATTAGAGGACGTGTAGCATTGGGGAAGTCAACTGCGAAGGAACTGTTTCAAGTGCTGAGGA
>NW_006921706.1:4715905-4718610 GCF_000298275.1 Orycteropus afer afer
CCTTCTTAACTGTGCATTCCTGTCTGTCCAGCTTTCCATCCATGTGAATGTGCCCCTCTTATGTCTCATGGCTGATTGCTCTAAGGGGTGCATCTCTTTAGAGTAGGTGGGTACATCGCCCTGGGGTAGGGTAGGTATTCTTCATGTAGGTCTTTCTACTGTTGGGCTAAGAGCCAATCCATGGAAGTGAATCCGTTTCTAGGCCCAAAGGATAATCAGGGGTCACAGTCACAGGGATTCTACCAGTCTCTATCCAACCAGTATTTCTGGTCATTTTTGTGATTTTGAATTTTGTTCAACATTTTTCCTCCCCCTCTATCCATGATCTCCAGTTTTTATCCCTTTCTGAGTGGTTGGCATTGGTAGCCAGACACCATCCAGTTCATCTGGTCTTGGAGTCATGAAGGCTGAGGTTCTCTTGGTCCACCTTATCCTTGGAATAATTGTTTCCAGATGCCTCTGATTAAGACCAATAGTTGCATCTTAGATGGCCACTCAAAAGATTTTAAGACCCCAGTTGCTATTCACCAAAGTAGGTTATAGAACAAGATTTTTATGTACTATGTTGTGCTAATTGAGCATGATGTCCCCCAAGACTCTGGTCCCAAGTCCACAAGCCTGATGACTCTCTCTCTCTTAAGGTATTTGGTTGTCTTTGAGAAGTTATGCTAACTCTGTCTTCTGTTGGTTCTGTAGTGTGTGTGACTAATTTTGTAGCACAAGTGCATATATAAGATTATCTTCAGTCAAATCTATCCTTGGTCTAGGGTATATTCCTGTTTGCCTACCCCTACCTCATCTCACCTGTCTATGTGTTTATGCATAGCCTGGTGTTTTGTTTTAGTGGTAATGCAGTATTGTGCATATACTAATATTTGCCTCTGTTATCTCTATCTTATGTGCACTTTTCAGTGTTTTTCCTTTCCCCAACGTCACGCTGGTCACAGACACTTTCCACACCATCCCTTCCCTCATCCAAATCAACATATGACCCCAAACTACTCCAGATTTTTCCCTCCTCTTCCCTCTTATCTCTGGTAAACAACAAAGTGAATTTCTTTCCCTAAGTAAACCTTCCCTTAACTTTTTACAATAATGGGCTCAAACAATATTTGTCCTTCAGTGATTGACTTACATCACTCAGCATAATGTCCTAGAAGTTCATCCTTGTTGTGAGATGATTCCTGTATTCTTCATATTCTTTAATGTTGCTAGTATCCCATTGTGTGAATGTACCATGGTTTGGTTATTCATTCATTGGTTGATGAGCATTTAGGTTGTTCCCATGTCTTTGCTATAGTGAATTTTGCTGCAATGAATATGGGTGTGCATATGTCTGTTCATGTCCTGTCTTTCACCTCTTTAGGATATATTTCTAGTAATGGAATTATTGGATCAAATGGTGTTTCTATTTTCAGTTTTTTAAGGAAACACCATACCATTTTCCAAAATGGCTGTACCATTCTCCAGTCCCACCAGCAATATCTGCATCTTTTGATGAACTTTTTAACTGCTTAAACCTCCCTATTTTTTAAACCTGCCAATCAAAGATTGCTATTAAAGTATATAGCATTAGATGTCTCACAAAGGCTAATGGTTAAATTTATTAGCTCTTGTTTAGTTATTATATTATAAAATCTAGAAATACAAAAATAAACATTTATTGTTAGCCCTAATAAATGCCAGTTTCTGCCATGATGTCTAATCAAGTATATAATTAACTAAAATAATAAACTTGCAAATACATATTCACATTACAATTTTTGTTAGGTGGAAGCTGTTAAAGTGCAAAGCCTCATGCTATTACAAATAGTATTAATATTAAAAATGTTTTAGCACTTTTAACCTCTATTAAGAAAAAGAAGTAAAAATACAAAATTAATAATACACTCAGGAAATTTTGCCTTCTACCAAAAAAGGTTTCTGTGCTCTTTACTGAAAGGTATATTTTTGTTCTCAACAGTTCTCTCTTTCTCAGACAAAAAGAATTTCTTTTGAAAATGATTATGATAAATGATACATGACTTCATGTCTTTCTCTATGTACTTAAAAATTTTTCTTCATTAAAAAACATATATTATTTTAGTTAAGCATAGTAGTAATTGTTAACTATATAAAGAAGAGAAAACTTATTTAATAAGTAATGTGCTGTCTATTTGAAGGAAAATATTTCTTCCACAGATCCAATGGATGAAGACTGTTGCTCATAAATTAGCCTCTGGATGATAAGTAAGCTTTGAAATACATTGGCCACTAATTTCTCTGAATCATTGTCATATTGCTTTTTTATTATACTGAGGCACATTACAATTCTTATGAACTCCTTCATGGAACCAAATGTCAAGTTTTCACCCCAGACATCAAAGAGAAACCAAATCTTCCCCATTGCTAATGATCTGTAAACTTCCTGCCAACATGTAGAATTAATTCCCATCTACCTAAATGCTATTCTTTTTATTGTTAGGCAATACTTCTTTCAAATTACATCACAGAAATTCTAAAGTCAAATATAGGATTTTGATCAGTTCTATCTGAATTTATATACCAAAGTATCAGATTCAACATCATGAAAAATGAAAAGAATTCAGCTACTGAGAGGCGGGGCAAGATGGTAGACTAGGCAGAAGGATTGCACAGACCCTCTTCAACAAAGAAAAGGGAAACCAATTAACACAGACACAGAAGATAATCTTGGACCCTTAAGC
>NW_006921706.1:4718710-4724457 GCF_000298275.1 Orycteropus afer afer
TAACTGTTTCAGTATTTTAATATTCCGCTGTAGAATCTTAGCATGAGTCCTAAGCCTACAGGGAAAGCGTTTACGAATAATTGGAGAAATCTTAGTTATAAGGAATAAGAAGTATTGCCTCTTATCTGCACTCTATACTTCTCCAGAGTTGGTTTTTTTTTTTTTTTTTAACCTACTGACTGTAAATATTCTTATGTCTCCTTAGATCTCCATGCTTGACTTCAGTACTACTTCCATCCTAAGATCTTTGCACTTTTTTTTTCCCAACCTGATTTCTCTTTCTAAATTCAGGCTAGTATTTCCAGTTATCTTTAGAAGAATGTGTTCCCACACATGTCTCGTTCTAGTAGGCTCAAATGCTGAGAGCTTTATCTGTCTTTTTTATTCTCTAGTGCTCTTCATAATTGATCCGTTTGTTAAGTTCTACAAAATTAGTCTCTATGGTGATTTTGGCCTCCGTCCCATCTGCTCTATTTTTTCAGGACTATCACACTGGCTCAGATTTATTCAGTGTCTTGCTTATATTAAGTTTTTCCCCTCCAGGGTCTATACCTTCAACCCAACTGACATTTTATTGTCAAATTTATCTTTCTAAAGCATTCTTCAGATCACATCTTACATTTAATTGTTTCTTGTTGCCTACTGATAAATCCTGAACTCCTTAACAGGTAGTTAAAACTCTCTTTGTTTCCACTCAATATACCCATAGAAGAATTTAGTAAGGTAATAAGGTTTTCCGTCTCTTCTACTACATTACAGCATATTAAAGGTATGCTCAGAGTTCTTTAAAAACAACACAAAATCCAACTCTGTCTAATTTTACAATAGATAGGCAATACAATAGATAATACCTAGACAGACAGACAAACAGTCAGTCCTTGGTTATCTAACTTGGTATTTTCCTCTTTCTGCTTTTCCGGAATGAATTATCTTTTTATATTTCTCTAACTAGTGAAGTTTTTTTATATATTTTCTTTATCTTTCTGTTTTGACCTTTCCCAACATGCAGAAATATTGTGGCAACAGAATAAAACTCAGTATAAAATGGGTAACAAGGGAAGCTCAAAATGGAATGGATGCCCAGAAGAGTTCAAGTTCAAACATGAACTGTCTTGCAGGGGGATGTGTTAGAACCAAAAATAAGGTAGTTGGACTAGATAACCTTTACTTACTTTCTTTTCAACTCTGATATTTAAAACCCTTTGCCTATGATATTTTCCTTGAAACCATCAGCACCTCATACTGGTTAATCAGTGTTCCATTAGGAGATGTTGTCTCTTCGGTCCATTTTTCCCATACTTGAAATCTTTCCTTTTTAGCTTTTTAGTAACCTCACTGCTTGGTTCTTCTCCTAAAGGGTTGACCATCTCTGTCCTAATATCTACTGCCTAAGTTGCTCTCGAAAACTAACTTCATTTTGAAGAAAAACCTTTTTGAAGTAAAAGAACAACAGAGTTTCCTATCCCCATCCAATTAGATATTAATAGGTTAATATTTAAGGAATTTTCAACATTATTATTCAGTATTTAAAAACAAGTTGGAAAGCAGAACAAAGCCCTTCAGTACTTTTTATATTAAATAATGCCTCTGCCTAAAGCATACCTCGAAGGCTGGAGGAATAGATGCAGAGACCTAAAGTTCTGCGTTGGGTGAGAACTCACTTGTTTTAGTCAGTCTTCTCCAGAAAAGCAGACAAGCATATTCATTGATTACTATTTTATTTTTTAAAATTTAGTTCCTCATATCTGATTAGAATTTACCTCAGTTTTATCTTCCTAACTTATTGAGATGGCTGCTTTGATCATTGATTTCCAGGGTTTTATTTTATTTTTTGTTTTTTTTCTGTTAAGATTAAAAACTGCTCTTTAAATATGGCTTTAGCTGCATCCTACAAGATAGATATGTATATTTTAATTACCATTAACTTCAAAATAGTTTCAAACATCAATTATGATCCTCCCTGTCCCTTGCATTTTACAGATGTATACATTTAATTTTCCTTTGAATTATTTTTTCCTAGCTAACTTTTTAATTCTTGTCTCTATCTCAAATGTAAATGGTCAGAGAATACACTCTGTCAATTCAATTATGAAATCTTACATGTTTGTAAATAAAGAGCATTCTGCAGTTCTTGTTTGCAGAGACATAAGTTAAGTTTCCCAGTCATGTTTAGATCTTTGTCTGTTACTGCTTCTGTATGTACTGGTTCTATTACCTACAGAGAAAATTCTGTTAACATTTTTAGGTTAATTACAGATTTATCTGCTTCTATTGTTAGTTTCACAGTTTCTTGCTTTATATAGTGTGAACCCATGCTATTATATTGCAAACTAAATTTCAAACTAACAATTTCTGTTGTTGTTGTGTGTCGTCTGGTTGATTCTGATTCATAGGATGTAGTAGAACTGACTCTTAGGGGTTCCTAAGCTGTAATCGTACAGGAGAAGATCACTAGGTGTTTTCTTGCCCAGAGTCTCTGGTGGGTTCAAATTGGTTACCTTTTGGTTAACCATGGTTAAGCACAGGAATTAACCATTGTGCCACCAAGGCTCCTTCCTCTATTTCCAGGAATGATTTTACCTTACTGTTTTTGTAGTCTTGCATTAATATCACTATGTAAATTTAATTTTCATATCTCTTTACATGAAGTAACTTTTTCCATCCTTTCATTTTGCTCTTTTCTTTACCTTAATGTTTTGTAAACAGCAAACAGAATATTTATCTTTTTAATCAAGTATAGCAATATTTGTATTCAATTGCAGTTTTTCCCGTTTATCTTTAATATATCTATCAGCATAATTGGTTTAAATTGATTTTGAAGTATTTTTATGTTTTACTCTTTGTTCACTCCCTTCCTAGTTTTTTTGTATACATGTGTTTAACTTAGAAATTATAGAATGAACCTTGGCTTATCAGAGTCTAATGTAATGGACACTTGCTCTCTTCTATGGGCCTGAGAATTCCATTTATTACCTCCTTAATTATACGCTATAGTTGTTGCATTCATTAATATATGTAAGTATCTCAAGATATTATTTTTGCCCTTTGCTTGCTTTTTATATTTCTTGAATTTCCAATTTGCCATTTGAGCATCTCTTCTTCTTTTTTCCTATGGAACTCTTTTAGATTTTCTGTTATTGTTGATTTACTAAAAATGTATTTTCTCAGTTTTTGCTTGTCTAAAATGTATTTGTTTCACCTTTATGCATAATGAATATTTGTGCTGGGAATAGAATTCTAATTTAGTGGTTATTTTCCTTCAGCAATTTCAACATATCTGTATGCTCATGTCTGTCTCAAGATGTCTGTATGCTCATGCATTGCACACATTCAAACAGGCTATACTTTCACCTTTCAGGCAGCCATAATATTGCTGGGAATACACTCACTGGTATCAACCATTCCTTGGGTGTTACATTCTTCTGTGTTTGAGCCAAACACACAAGACACTTAGTGTTGCCAAAGTCAAAGTCATTATTATTATTTATAAAAAGCCAAAAAAAAAATTGTTTTTATTTATTATTTATAAAAGCAGATTCTCTAAAGGAAAGCATTTATTCTTCTTCAAATTACTCATGTCCATTCTTATGTAACTGGGCATAGATGCTGTGGCTCAGATCAGACATTGTGCTCATGTCACCGCTGCCTCCAGTTACCACTAAGGTGCTGGGGGAAGGGGGAGGTGTGCTGCTCCTGCATAGGTCACACACAGTTCTTCTTGCTATGCAGAAACAAGTGTTACAGCTCTTTTTAGTTCTGTCAACAAACCTCCTGCCCAGAGGCATCCAACTCTATCCTGCTGTAGGAAGATCTCTGCACAGGATGGCCTGAGGCAACACATGCATGGATCACACTCTGTCTTCTGCCGTATGTGGACAAGTGTTATAGTTCTTTCATTTCCACCAGCAAGTGTCCTGCCCAAAGATACTCAGTTCTCTCTCTGTGGGCCCAAGCCCACTGCAGTTGCATTGCTGCACATGCCAGCAAGGCCACTGTGGCTGTCTCTCACTGTCTTGCACCATCTTCAGTGTTCCTACTCTCTCTTCTGGGACTAGGAGTTTCTCAGTGCAGGGACCCCTGGTCCATAGGATGCACTCTGCTCCAGACTTTTCTTGATGTTAGTGGGGTCCCCCTGCACCTCTATGGGTTTGGACTTTATATAAGTGTCCTACTCACCAATTTCAAGGCATGATGCTCTCACCAGGACCACAAACTGACCGATCTCCTTGGTAAAGCATAAGTCACTCAACTTGCATAGTCCCAGTCCATCATTTTGTGGGAGTTATAAGACCATAGCTACAAAGTCCATATAAAAATGGTTCATTGAACCACAATATTATTTCATTATTTTCTGGTATCCATTGAGTTGTTTGATAAACTGGCAGTGCTATTGTTTTCTCTTTGAAGGCAACCAAGCTTTCATTCTATAATGGGCTTTCAGTGCCTCGGTTTTAGTCTTTTGGTTTCAGAGTATTACTGTAGTGTCAATAGGCCTACATTTTTCTTTTGAAAACTTGGCATTTTCAGGGTTCTTGAATTTGTAATTGATGTTAGTCACCACTTTTCAAAAATTCTTAGTTATTATCTCTTTTTATTTAGTTTGCCACATACTGTTTCTCCTTTTTGTTGAATCTCTTACATCCATGACACGGAGGTTAAAATGCTTGGCTGCTAACTAAAAGATCTGCGGCTTGAACTCACCATCTGCTCTGTGGGAGAAAGATATGGCAATCTGCTTCTATAAAAGATTACAGCCTTGGAAACCTTATTTAACAGTTTTGTTCTGCCGTGTAGGGTCACTATGAGTCAAGATCAACTTGACCAAACTAATGACTTTTTTTTTTTTTTTTGATTGAATATTCCATGTGTGTTAGACATTTCTACCTGACTCTGCATTCCACTTATTTTTCCCTTATTTTCCATGATTTTGCCTCTCCATACATCAGTCTGAATATTTTCTTCTGACCTACCATGTACTCTGCAGCTTATATTTTGATCTGTCATGACATCCATCAAGTTCTTAATTTTAGTTACTTTTACTTTGAGTTCTGTATTTTCTATTTTTTTTCTTTTCCATATATGTTGTTTCTCACAAAATTACACTTTTCTAAAAATCTTGCACAGGGTGAGCATAGGTAAATTATATTCTGTTAGCTTGTGTCTAATGATTCTAGTATGTGGATAACCTATGGATCTCTTTCTTTTACTGTTGCTACTCCTTGCTTTCATTTATGTAATTTTGACTTGCTGTGTCACTGTTTATTTTTCATATTTTTCGAACTGTAGAAACAATTTATTGCCTAGGATATTATTTTCATACATAAAAGTTCTATTTTTACTCTCATTTAGCTCCTGAAGCACTAACAATCTGAGATCATCTTAATCCAATTTCAGGAATCAAGATAACTTGGAGTTGGATTATAGTCCTTAGGAGGGCCAGTTTATTTCTTACGTAGTCGTATTCTAAGATATACCCTGTGGAGTCCCAGGTAACTTTAAGGAATTTACTTGGGTCTCCCACACTTAGGTTGTTGTGCTCAGGTTATGAAGGAGTTGCTTGGCGAGAGAAATATGCCAACACACGACAATGCAAAAGCAATAGGAGAGTTTATGAGCTAACTTAAGTTAGGGTCTTTGCCCTTACCAGATCAGTGGCTTGAGCAAAAGACCCCGTGCCCCGGTATATTCACAAATTTATGGAAAATTATGGGGTGGAGCAGCACCAGGGTGAGAGGATACAGATGATT
>NW_006921706.1:4724757-4726105 GCF_000298275.1 Orycteropus afer afer
AAGATTTTCCTGGAGGCTACTAGAACTCTGGCTTCAGATTGACTCACATTTCCCCCTTTTCTTGTTATATACACGAGGAATCATCCTGTTGTATTACAGGAGATAAAGGCTGATATTGCTGCCTCAGAACCATAAGTTGTACAGTATTAACCTGATCTTTTACAAAAGATATAAGCTTATTTATAATGCAGGGATCAAAAGTTAATATGATTATAAGGACTATGAAGGGCTCTAAGAGAGTAGATATTAAAGTAGTTAACCACGGGGAGCTATTAAACCAAGACTCGAACCATCCTTCCTGAGCTTCACGTTCCCGTTTTTTTAGAGCAAGTTCTTCTCGTACCTTGGCTATGGACTCCCGGACCACTCCCGTGTAGTTGGCAGAGAAGCAGCATTCTTCTTTCAGCGCTGCGCACAGCCCCCCCTTTTGGAGAAGTAAGAGATCTAACCCTCGGCGGTTTTGCAACATAACCTCCGACAGCGAGGTTAGGGATTTTTCTAAGTTTGAGATAGAGTCTTCTATTCTTTCAAGGTCTTTGTTTATAGCTGCTCTCAGGGAATGCATGCTTTGATTCTGTACTGTTAAAGAAGCTATTCCTAGACCGGTCCCTGTTAAGCTAACCAGAGTAGCTAGGGTAAGAGCTATAGTGAGTGGTTCCCTTCTTTCTCTATTGGTTCCGCCCCATTGCACATACATCTCTTCTTCTGGGTGGTAAAGAATTCGGGGCAGGACAGTCACCAGCATACAATAATCTGAGGACAGATTGAGTACTTTCAAGTTTAAACAGGGTAAAAGTTCAGCTTTCGAGCAAAGCTACCAACCCCCTTCCCTGGGAATAATCCAATTAAAGGACGGGTCTATTTTAATGTAAGAGGTGCGACGCTCTTGGGCGTTGGGAGGCTTCCCCATGCATAAGCTCTTCCCTGTTGCACGTTGTATAGTAATTCCTACTTTACGGTTTTTCCAAGAGCAATTCTTTGGGTTCAGGTCATGAGAATAGCTGAAAGAGGCGTTAATGCTTATTGTTTCATAAAACGGAGGTTTTGCATCATAACATAACCAACAAGTTTGAGTCAGATTAGGGCTAGTACGGTTAAGTGTTTGATAGGTTGCTAGCACTAAACTCCAGAGAGGGTTTGTAACATCAGGAGTTACAGTGCTTGGTTCCCTCACCGTCTTCCCTGTAGGGGGTATGGTTCCTTTTTCCGGAGGGTTTAACACTCCATTTGGATCTACTGACCCAGTATCTAAAGGTTCTATTTCCTGTACAATGGTTATCACCCCAAAGGGATATCCCCTATACAAAATTTGGAGACCCCAAGTAAGCCCAGATTTCCACTTAGCTAA
>NW_006921706.1:4735115-4738564 GCF_000298275.1 Orycteropus afer afer
AACAATCCACCATTTGGCTTGGAGATCTTGGATTCATCATTTGTTGGAGTCAACAGCTGGCATACTGCCTGCCATCCTTAAGCTCGTCAGCCCCTGAAGCTGCGTGAGTTGGGAAAAACCTCCAGCTTGATGTTTGATCCAAGAATTTAGCACTTGCCAGCTTCTAGAAGTGTGTGAGCCATTTTCTTAAGATAAATTTCTCTTTCTCTATATGTATATATAAGCTTTACTGATTTTGCTTCTCTAGAGAACACAGTCTAACACATCAATCATAAATCTTTATTGGATTTTAATTTAAAATATTTTTCATCAGATAGAAATTATACAAGTTCAAAATGGTCTTAACATTTTGGGAATATTTTAACATTTCAAGTATTTTAGGGACAAAATTTAGTAAGCTATGACTGCACCACCACTTTTATTTCATAGTACCGTATAAGCTTAAACATGGGATATCTGCCACTCAAAATATGCACAGATTACCAGTATTTTACTACTTCCTTTTTTCATATTCAGTTAAATTAGTGAATTAAAGCACTTTTTATTTCTAAGAATTCGTGGCAAAATATACTCATGATTTGGTTTTAATTTTAATTCTATTACTGTAAAAGAATAAACTCCTGTTTGTTCAAGTCACCCCATTTGTGGTATATTCTTGTCAGAGCATCACTAGGTAAAGACAACAGGAGGAGATATTCTACTTGTGTCTTAGAAAAAATGATAGTAACAATAATAGGTAACATTTATGGAATTTTTTTTTTTTCTGAATACATTTTAAAGAATTTTACATATTATATATATACATAGGAGCTCTAGTGGCTTAGTGCCTAAAGCATTTGACTGCTAACCAGAAGGCTGGCCATTCCAACCCACCAGCCACTCCTCAGAAGAAAGATTGGGCAATCCACTTCTGTAGTGATACCCCCAAGGAGACCCAAGGAGAGGTCACTATGAGTCAAATCCAATTTGATAGCAATGAATTTGTTTCTTTTTTTGGTTCATATATGTATATAGATATAAATACCATATCTTTAGATTGTGATTTGGGTGAAAATTTACAGAGAAAATTCATTTTCCATACAGCAGTTCATACACATTTTGTTTCATGACATTAACTGCAATCCCCATAATGTAACAGCTCTCTTCCTGGTTCTTCCTTCTAGTTACCTTTTCCCTGTGTCCTTCTTTCCTATACATTCCTGACCTCTGAGCTATCTCCCTGTGCAAATACTGACCTTTTGATGATCTCTCATGATTGATTGTTCTAAAAAAGCATACCTGTCTGGTATAAATGTTCACCTCATATGCCTATCTATTGTATATTTTAATGCTTAGAAATAGAAGTAGACACTATAATTATTCCAATTTTATTAATGAGGAGATGAGACTTGGCACAGGTTACCCAGCAGTCCTTGGGGAACAAGTCTGTTTATACTTTTTCTCATTGACCTTCTTATTGGAAACTATCTTTTGAGGTAGTAAAACCACCAATTTTAAATAATTTTACATAACTATATATGTATATAGATATAAAAGCAGAATATTTTTTAATTATTATTGTGATTTGGGTGACAACAATTTACAGAAAAAATTCATTTTCCATACAGCAGCTCATATACATTTTTGTTTCATGACATTAATGGCAATCCCATACTGTAATAACTCTCTTCAAAACAGTCAAACTGTAGCTAAAAGGTCCATCTTTACAAATGTGAGATTATTTTTAACATGGAATGTTAAATCTTTAACTTCCCTTCAAATTCCAAGACTATGATTCTAGGGCATGAATAGGATTACATGAAACTGTTATTCTCAGTACTACAGAAGTACTTAGCACAGGATGAAGAGTAAGACAGTTTTGCATAGTTACAAATTCTTAAGTCCTTTGGCTAGATTTATGAATAGAATTGAATTGTCTTCATAAAACTTTTTATTTTTGCATTCTTTTTTTTTTGTGATATGGGTGAAAATTTACAGAGCAAATTCACTTTCCATACAGCAGTTCACATACACTTTGTCTCATGATATTGACAACAATTTACCACAATGCAACATCTTCCCTCATACTTCTTCTCAAGAGTTACCTCTTCCCTGTGTCCATCCCTCCATGCACTCCTGACCCCTGAGCTGTCACCCTGCATATAAGCAGCCCTTCTTTCTTCCATGATTGTTCTCTCTGAGGAGTGTACCTACCTCAGGTAAATGTTCAACTCATATGACTGTGTATTGTTTGGCTGGAAACCACGGATGTGGGTTCAATTCCAGACCTGAAGGGCAGCTAGGGGCCATAGTCTCAATGGTTCCACCAGGCTCTATTGGACCAGCAAACCTGGTCCTCACCTTCTTTTTTTTTTTCCCTCCAAATGATTTTGAGTTTTGTTCTACATTGTTCTCCCTCTCTATCCAGGATCTCCTACATAGATCCCCTTCCAAGTGGTTGACAGTAGTAGCCAGGCACCATTTAGTTGTTCTGGTCTCATAGTCGTATAGGCTGCAGATTGGATGGTGTACCAGTTGCTAGGACTAATTGTTTCCATGAATTTTCGTTTTTTTTAATTCTTCTTTGTTCTGGACGAAGAGAGACCCACTGTGGCAACTAGATGGCAGCTTGCCAGTTTTAATATCCCATTCGCTACTTGCCAAAGTAGGAGGTGGAACAATGTTTTGTGAAGTATGTTATGCCAATTGAGCTTTATGTCCCCTGCGACTATGGTCCTGAGCCCACAGGTTCAACTACTCAGTCCCTCTTGATAGCTGGCTGTGACCAAGCAGTGACTACAACCTTGCCCCTTGGCAGCTCTACTATGCACATGGGAATTCAGACCATACACATAAACTTATAGGACCATTGTCTGTCCACCATAAACCTGCTCTTGGGTACACTCCCTGCTTCATAGACATACCTAATATTTCAGCCTGGCCACCCATCTATCTACCCATATACCCATGTTTGCCTTTACTGACAACGCAGTACTATATGTGCAAAAGGGTTCATCTTTGTTGTCTGTACCTCCAACATACCTCTCTATGTCTTTCTCTTCCTCAATGCCCCTACATCGATCACTTACATTTGGTACATTGCCCTTCTCTTCACCCAAATCAATACTTATCTCTATCTGTCTAACAGTGTTCCCTCCCCTTCCATCCCATCCCTGGTAACCAACAAAAAAAATTTCCTTCATGGATAAACCTGTCCTTGACTTTTACAATAACGGACTAATACAATATTTGTCCTTTTGTGATTGACTAATTTCCCTCAGCATAGTGTCCTCCAAGTTCATCCACATTGTGCGGTGTTTTGCAGATTTTACATTATTCTTTAGTGTTGCATAGTATTCCATTGTGTGTGTGTACTATAGTTTGGTTATCCATTCTTCAGTTGATGGACACCTAGGTTGTTTCCATCTTTTGGTTATTGTAAATAGTGCTGTGATGAACATGGATATACA
>NW_006921706.1:4738789-4739830 GCF_000298275.1 Orycteropus afer afer
AACACGATGGTATCTCATTGTTGTTTTGATTTGCCTCTCTAATAGCTAATGATCGTGAGCATTTCTTCATATCTTTGTTGGCTGCTTGAATATAGTCCTTGGGGAAGTGTCTATTCATGTCTTCTGCCCATTTTTTAATTGGATTTTTTTTTTTTATTGAGGTGTTGGAGTTTTTCTATAAATTCTACAGATAAGTCCCTTGTCAGATATGTCATTACCAAATTTTTTTTTTTTTTCCCCAAACTGTAGGTTCTCTTTTGACTCTTTTGGAGAAGTCTTTGGAAGCACATAAAAATTTAATTTTTAGAAGGTGCCAATGATCTGGTTTCTGTTCTGCTGTTTGTGTATTTTGAGTTATACTTGATTGTCTATTTATGCTATATACTAGGACCCCTAAATTTGCTCCTAGTTTTTCCTTGAGGAATTCTATAGTTTTGGTTTTCACATTTAAGTCTTTGATCCATCTGGAGTTCATTTTTTTGTATGGTGTGAGGTACAAATCTTGTTTCATTTTTCTGCAAATGGATCTCCTGTTTTGCCAGCACCATTTATTAAACAATCATTCTCTTCCCCATTTAATGGATTTTGGCCCTTTGTCAAAGACCAGCTGACCACAGGTCGATGGATCTATTTCTAGGTTCTCAATTCTATTCCATTGGTCTATGTATCTGTCATGAAACCAATACAAGGCAGTTTTGACTACTGTGGTTGTATAGTAGATTTTGAGATCTGGCAGTGTGAGACCTCCTACTTTCTTCTTCTTCTTCAATAGTGCTTTGCTTATCCAAGGTCTCTTTCCTCTCCATATAAAATTAGTGATTGTTTTTTCCATATTCCTAAAGAATGTTGATGGGATCTGGATTGAGATTGCATTGAATGTATAGATTGCTTTAGGTAGAATTGACATTTTCACAATGTTCAATCTTCCTATCCATGAACATGGGATGTTCTTCCATTTATGTAGAACTCATGGTTTCTTGAAGTAGTTTTTTAAAGTTTTCTTTGTGCAGGTCTTTTGTGTCCCTGGTAAGATTTATTCCC
>NW_006921706.1:4742007-4750663 GCF_000298275.1 Orycteropus afer afer
GGCCTGTTCAACTTTTCCACATCAGTCTGTTAGTTTAGGTAGGTGGTGTGTTTCTAAAAATCTGTCCATTTCTTCCAGATTTTCAAATTGGTTGTCATACAGTTCTTCATAGTATCCTGTTATTATCCTTTTTATTTCAGTTGGTTCTGTTGTGATGTCACCCATTTTGTTTCTTATTCATGTTATTTGTATTCTCTCCCTCTCTTATTTTGTTAAATTTTCCAGTGGTTTGTCAATTTTACTGATCTTTTCAAAAAATCAACTTCTGGTTCTGTTGATTTTTTTCTATTGCCCTTCTATTTTCTTTTTCATCGATTTCTGCTTGAATCTTGATTATTTCCTTTCTTCTAATGACTGTGGGCTTTTCTTGCTATTCTTTTTCTAATTATTGGAGATGCTGTTTTAAGGTGTTGATTTTGGCTCTTTCTTCTTTTTTGATGTGTGCATTTATTGCTATAAACTGGCCTCTGATCACTCCTTTTGCTGTGTCCCAAAGATTTTGATATGTTGTGTTTTCATTCTCATTTGATACAAGAAATTTTTGAATTTCAATTTTGATTTCTTCTCTTACCCAGTTTTTCTCAAGGAGGGTACTGTTCAGTTTCCATGTGTTTACTCTTTTTCTGTTGATCTTCATATTGTTGATTTCTAATTTGATAGCATTATGATCTGAGAAGATACTTTGCAGTATTTCAATGTTTTTAAATTTATTAAGTCTTGTTTTATGGCCTAATATATTGTCTATCATGAAAAATGTTCCATGTGCACTGGAGAAGAATGTATATTGTGCTGCTGTTGGGTGAAGTGCTCTGTAGATGTCTATAAGGCCAAGTTGCTGGATTGTATTATTTAGCTCTCTGTCTTCATAAATCTTGAAGTTGCAAGTGACCTGTATCTTTTCTATTTTCTTGAGTGACATTGATCTGAGATGACATGATAAGTTTGTTCTTAGGTCAAATTTAACATGATTCAGTCAGTCAGTCCCCAATTTGGCTGATGATATCTTAAAAGGAAATGGATCAAACATTTCCTTACTCAGAGAAAGATACAGTTTTGTTTCTAAGAAGAGATTGAGATAGATGCATTAGTCTAGTAGTTCATTAATATAAATTACTCTGGCAGCTTTTTAAAATAAATGAGAAAAAAAAATATTTTAAATGCAGTGTGGCCTATAATTTCAAACTGTCTCTGAATGATTGCACACAAAAGGCCTTTGATTAAACTGATGACTTTCTGCTGTGAGGAGAAAAGAAAAAAAAAATATATATATATATATCACTATAATGAAAGCAAACAATATATGTAGTTATGCTATACCTCCAAGAAAATAATCCATAGTTAATGTTAATGTGGTAGACTCCTGCTATAATGCTGGAGTTTTGTCTTCCATGATTATAAGCCTACTAGCACAGGTGTTGAAGAGAAAGAGTTAAAGAAAGAAATGGGAGTCAGAACAGAGAAATATTCATAGTTTAAATTCACTATGACATAACTGTAAACAATACAATGTGACTATGATTTCCCAGTAAATGATAATAATGGGTAGTCCATTCTGGAATGAAGAAATCTGAATTAGGAGAAAGAAAGTCTAAATCTGTATATCTCTGCTAAATTAGACAGGGACTATTCAAAAAATGCATAGGGGTTATTTTTCTGTAGACATTTCCAGAAATTGCATCTTTACTGCTCATAAGTTGTTTATTAATAATTTTGCAAAACCAAACTTAGAAACAATCTACTTCTGTAAAGATTTACTGCTGCAGAAACCCAAGGGGGAGTCTCTATGAGTCGGAAATGACTCCACACAGTGAGCTTTTTTTGTTTGTTTGTTTTAGTTTTATGAGTTGTGTTGACCTTATACCAAGATTTAAATAGTCTCTTTAAACAGTAACTGCAAACTAAAAAGTGACATTTATTTGCAATGGTATAAAAATTAACAGTATTAGATACTTTTTTACATGTAGACAATAATTATCATCAGCAATACCATCTTGAAATATATGGAAAAATCAACATCTAAATGAAGTCTTGAAGACTGAATGGCAGCTTTCTGAAGAGATAGCTAAATCAAAATTATAGCAGCTTTAAGATTAAGATTCAATGAATACATAGAGTATAACATAATATTCAGTTTGAATACACAATTAAAGTGTGACATAATCTTATGTCACATTTAACATATTTTTTTTATGTGACAATGTGTGGTTCATTTCTTTGCTGAAACTTACCATGACTACTTCTATATTACCAATTATAATATAGTAAGTTCACTATTCCAGAGAAGATCTATGTGTTATTTATAATGATTTGATTTAAAAAAAAAAAAAAAAAGTCACTGTCATGGAGTTGATTCTGACTCATAGCAACCGTCTTTGGGTTTCCGAGGTGGTAATCTTTATGGAAGTAGATTGCCCAGTGTCCTTTCCTCGGAGTGGCTGGTGGGTTTGAACCCCCAAAATTCTGGTTAGCAGTCAAAGGCCTTAGGCACTACACCACCAGAGCTCCTAATGATTCAATGTTGTTGTTGTTATGTGCCGTCGAGTCAGCCCCAACTCATAGCTACCCTTCCTTGGGTTGCTGAGGCAGTATCACTACGGAAGTAGATTGCACAGTCTTCCTTCCGATTCAATATTCTGTGGTATTTGAAATCCACCAACTTTATAGTCTTTGAATTCCTCTTTTGCATAAACTTCCTTCACTCTCTTTAACCATTCTGAGCAACCGTTCATCTGTAAGATACCCTGTCAGGCAAACGGTAGAAATGTCTTTGTGTGTAGTGTTATAGAAAAGTTGCTATAAAAAGCATTTCACAGTTAAATAACTTTAGTGTTGTGACACAATCTGACAACAGTCATTGGTTCTGGAACTGAAGTAAGCAGCTGCTCAATTCATGACATGATGGGGGAATAAAAACAAAGTGATGTTAGGAAAGAAACTGTGGCAGATCTAATGTGAGTTTCCAGGATTTGATCAGGTTTTATAACTGTACAGACAGGGTCTACATTTCCCAGACATATTGAAAGCTTTTTTTTTCTTCTTCTTCATATTAGCATTATTTCATCATGGCCTCATGTATATGACAATATACACATTTATTAATTCTGTTCCTTAGTTTAAATTAAAACTATATTAACATTTTCTATTATTAACTGCTTTGTTTGCCTTAAAAAGGTTTTATGTTTAGCAGAAAATTAAACTTGTAAATATTGATCATGACAATTTTTTTTTTTTTAATAATAGCATTGGCAAAAATGAGAACAGTCTTCACTACCTGTAGCCCAACTTCTAGCATTGTTGCCTCCTATGTAATAACGAGACACACTGGCATTGCTGACTCTATAGTCAAATAGGATATTTTGTTTGATGATTTAGGTAAGTTTGTGAATATAGAGATGGTGTTGTATGGAAAATTCACCATTAGAACCTGCTTCAAAGTATATGATTGCATTGAAGTTTTCAGAAGATGGGTTTGAATATTTTCCTTAGCAACTGGGTTAAAATCTGGATATAGAATGTAACTCTTTTTCAAAAGTAGATTCTCTTGCCTGTAGACATGTAAATGAATTGCTTTACAATATAGTATTTTAAAATCAAATATAGAAACAATATAGGAAAGCAATGTAAGTGGACTTATAGTATGTATGTATACTAATGTGTGGTAAGTTATCTGTATTTTCATCTGTATGTGAAGAAATCATATTTACAGATAACTTATTATACATTAGTATATACACATACTTGCACTTGACTGCTAACCAGAAGGCTGGCGGTTAAAACCCACCAGCCACTCCTCGGAAGGAAGGTTGGGCAATCCTACTTCCGTAGTGATACTGCCTCGGAAACCCAAGGAGGGGTCGCTATGACTCAGGGATGACTCGATGGCACATAACAACAACAACAACAAGGAGCTCTAGTGGCATAGTGGCTAAGGCATTTGACTCCTAACCAGAAGCCTGTCAGTTCAAACCCACCAGCCACTTCTTGGAAGGAAGATTGAGCAATCTGCTTCCATAGTGATACCACCTTGGAAACCGAAGGGGAGGTCATTATGAGTCAGATCCGACTTGACAGCAGTGAATTTTGAGTAAATGTGATTTCTTCACATACAGGTAGTCTGCAATTTATGATGTATTTGAGTCACAATGCCAGTCTGTTTGTTTTTGTTTTTCTTAAATGCCACAAAGGGCTGTTTCCTCTCTTCAAGCACACATTTGATACATGTAACAGATGTGTGTAATTGGGGAAGCAGGAATCACCAGTGTTGAAGCTGCTTAACAATTCAAGGAGGGGCTGGACAAGATAATACAGAACAGATATTCATCATGAATGAAAACAAGCTTCTTTTGGAAAAGGATGCCAGAACGTATTTACGTTAACAGAGACAAGTCAGTAACTGATTTCAAGGCATTTAAAGATAGAGTCAAGCTGCAGCTTGGAGGAAATTTGCTGGATTTAAGTTAAATTTTTTTCTTGTTTAAAGGTCTGAAAGCCTCATGCATTCAAAAACATTGACAAGAATAAGCTGCCGATCTACTCCAGAAGTAACTTCGAGGCCTACCTGATGATTGTGTTATTCAATGACTGATTTTTAAATTGTTTCATCCTGAAGTGCTCAGTTACTGCCTTAAAAAGAGCATTCTTTTCCAAATCCTGCTGCTACTTGAAAATTCCCCAGGACATCTTCTTCAGGTAGATTTTGTAAATCAAGATGTGAGAGTGGTGTATCTACCTCCCAATATGATAGCTGTGATTCAGCCTATGGATGGAGGTGAAATTACCACTTTCAAGGCATCCATCCTCTCTAGACCTAGACTGTGGATGCTCAGGCAATAGCTGCAACAGATGGAGGTATGGTAACATGATGAGATTTCTGGAAGAATTATAATATACTTCATTGTATCCAGAACATGACATCTTCTTGGGAGGAAGTTATGGGAAAATGCATGTGAGGGATTTGGAAAAAATATGTAAACACACTCCACTCCAAGCAGTTAATCAGGATAATACGATGAAAAAGATTGGTGAAAAAATCATACCTATGGCAAGAACGCTGAATTTAGAACTTGATATCCCCGATGTGTAACAGCTCATGGATCACAAAGAGGAAAATTAATAATCAGGGCTTAATGGATTTCGAAGAGGAAAGAAATGCTGAAGAAGAAAGAAATAAAGAGGAAGAGGGAGGTGAAATGTTGTAAAAAATTTCACTCTCAAAGGATTGCCTGAATTTTTTTCTAAACTAAATTAGTGACTTCAATTTTCTGAAAACATGGACCCAAACGCTTATTGCTTTGCTAAAGTTAATAGCCAGATTTCAGAAACAGTGAGATACAAGAGAAAAAGATATGAAGTATAAAATGAAAAGGATCATTCAGAGAACTGTCTTAATTTTCAAACTAGAAATTAACTCCCATACCTAGGGATAATCCATATTATCTGGAACCTTCCACAAGTATAGTTATTACTGCAATAAATGACAAAATGCCAACATTATCTAAATTTTCTTCACCACTGAAGTAAATTTTTATGATTTGTGTACTTTTTGTGTATGTGTATATGTATTAAAATATATCTGTAAGTTTATATGTAATGCTTTCAACTCCCAAAGACAAAAAAATTATTGGATTTATAAGGATACTGATAATAATGAGAACTTTTAAAAAAAGTATTTGACTTAAGTCAGAACTGACCTCAAATCATCATAACAGAAACCTGTTGTAAGTCAGGGACTAGCTATATAAAAGAAAATCTATCTCAGAACCAGAAATGACAGAAGACAGAAGTAATAAAAAAGCGATTATATTTATGTACAAGGTTGATTGATAAATTATTTCCTGAACTATACAAATACCTTTCTCAGTATAAATTTATTTACTTTTCATTTAACTTGATAACAAATTGCATGCAAAAGTCTGAGTACATAACCAGGAGTATGACTGAAAGAGATGTGTTTCTTGCCTCATTGAACTTGAAGTCTGATAAGAGACATATATTTTTGAAAGCACACAAATTAGTATTTAAATAATGGCAATTCTTATAAATGCTATAAAATAAAAGTATAAGATATTATGGAATATATCATAGGGACTCTAATCTGTTTTAAAATGGTTCACAGTTTAAATTATATTATTTTGTTTTTTATTAATGTTGCATTTGCATGTTGCACAGAAGTACTATGTATTTCCACAAACTGTTGAGTTTCTGAATTACTTGAGTTTGTGTTTATTAGCCATTTATTTTTTCAAGGGTCTTGCTATTGCACAGACTAATTGATGGGCTTATTGTTTGAACCATAGATAAGTCAGATCAGCATTTTTAAAGTGTTCTTAAATTATCTTATTTAAAACACAAATGAGTTTTTTTTTTTTTTTTAAAAAAATTGTTGGAGGGGGTTTTACAGCTTTGCAGTAAACTCGTAAGAAAGAGAGTTTATAATTAAAGTGCTGACACTATGATTGCTATAAAAGCATGAACAGCCTTGCTATAAAAATGCTTATGATTACGTTAGCTTCCTTTGCTGAGCTTGTGCTATGGAACTGCGACAGCAGAAGCAGTTGTGGTGGCTGAGGATAATGTACCTTACAAAGAATTCTTATCTGCTCATCAGATATATTTTAATATTATTGTCAAAACTCTTTCCTCCTATGGCATTCACTTTATATCCTCATATTCTCATATATCTTTTCATTCTGGGAAGATAACTTGTAATGAGCAATCTCAATTAAGCTGAACCTCAACGTGTCCAATTTTTCAATAAAGTAATAAATTAGATTTGATGGCAATTGACTTTGACATGTGCCATCACACCTCATCAAGTCAAAAGCATTTTACAATGTTTATAATCCACTTGGAGTTTGGGAGGAAAAGTTACTAATGGATTTTCAGGAAATTCAAGAACCATTTGAAACAAAGCAGTTAGCTACTCTTTTTTCTACTGAAAGGTGCTCCATGGTCCCTATAATCTGATGAGAAAATAACAGACATAGGTTTATGAGGTTTTGAGGGAGATTATGTGGCTCCAATGTGGATAAGAAGAAATAGCAAAATTTGGTGACCTGGATAGGCTTGATAGAAAGTAGTCTTGGTTTCCGGAAGTTAAATAATTTGTATCTCCAAAAAATATTAGCAATATAAAAGTCTTACTAACTTAATCATTCAGTTGTAAAGTTAATTTATTAAAGATAGCAATGTTTATTGATAAGGTAACTTTAATGCACTGTTTCTTTGATACCAATTTATTCATTTTATTTAATAATTTACAATTCTAATATCTTTCTTATTTTTTTTCCCCACAATGTATTATTATCATTGGCATTGCAAATAAAAGAAACAGATTGATTCTAAGGGATTCAGACTTGTGGACAGCAAGTATAATGTGTAGATAATGGGCAGAAGAAAAAGGAATGAGTCTGAATAAAAGAGTGTTAATTTTAATTGTGTGCATGTAAAGTGTATATGAAACCAGGCATTTACATTAGGCAAAACACAAGAGAAAAACAAAAAATCACATGAAGATTCTCTTCTAAACACCCAAGGGAAGAATAAGAGCAATGAGTGTTAACCCTAGAACCTCTGATTAAAACCAAGCAAACACATTGCCATCAAATCAATTACAAATCATACTGACCCTATAGGCCAGAGCAGAACTGCCCTATAGGGTTTCCAAGGCTGTAAATCTTTACAGAAGCAAATTGTCACATCTTTCAAAGCACTGAGTGCTTTACCACTGTGCCACTGCAGCTTCTTAAATTAAAGGAGTTTCTAGTATTTCATGGGGGTTGCCATGAGTCAGCATCAACTACATGGCAACTGTAATTCTGTACTTAGGGATCTTCCAGCATAACATGTGTCCTTCCACCTATTCATACTCATGGAAAACAGTCCACCTACTTACCTAGCAGCCTTTGTCAACCTGCCTATTCTCCTCCCATTTTAAACTATGAGTGGAAAGCCAAAATCACCAAACATTTGAGAAAAAAGTTGACTACCATGTAGAAAACATTACCTTAGACAAATTGGAATAATAGAAAGAAGAGTTTTAAGCACATACACACAGGCACATGCCACATTTTTATATACACTCAAGGATTTGCACAAATATCCTCTGAGAGTCTCTGAGATATTTGATAAACTAACACAACTAAAAAAAAAATGAAAAAAAAGAAAACATAATGCTATGCAAAAAGAAACAATTAGAGAAAAAGAGAACATTTGTAGATTTACACACACACACACACACACATATAATATACACATACACATATAAAATGAGAGAGAAAGAGAAAGAGAGAGAGACAGAAATACCGAGAGCACACCCTGATGTTGCAATGGTTTAAGCACTGAGGGCTAACTGAAAGGTAGATAATTTGAACCCACTAGCAGCTCTAAGGGATAAAAAAAAAACCTGGTGATCTGTTACCCTAAGATTGCAAAAAATCAAAGTCACTGCTGTGGAGTCGATTCAACTCATAGAGGTGCCTCCTTGGGTTGCCGAGGCAGTATCGCTATGGAAGTAGATTGCCCAATCTTCTTTCTGAGGAATGGCTAGTGGATTTGAAGCACCAGCCTTCTGGTTAGCAGTCAAATGCCTTAGGCACTACACCACCAGAGCTCAGAGCCTAGGAAACACTATGGGGCAATTCTACTATGTCTTATA
>NW_006921706.1:4754413-4759556 GCF_000298275.1 Orycteropus afer afer
TTTGGTCATGTTGTAAGAAGGGACCATTCCCTGGAGAAGGATGTCATGCTTGGTAGGGTGGAGGGTCGACGAAAGAGGGGGAGGCCTTCAGCGAGATGGATTGACATGGTGGCTGAGATGATGGGCTCAAGTGTAGCAGGGATTGTGGGGCTGGTGCGGGATTGGGCAGTGTTTCGTTCTGCTGTGCATGGGGTCGCTATGAGTCGGAAACGACTCAACGGCACTTAACAACAACAACAACAACAACATGGATCCTTGTGTTAAGTAGTCACAAACAAAATTTCATGGTCTGCAAAACTTAAAATATTTGCTATCTGGCACTGAAAAGAAAAGTGTAATCTAGATGAATAGTTCTCAAAGTGTCATCCCCAGAGTAGAAACACCAGCCTCAAATGGTAAATTCTTGGAGATACAAATTTTGGGGTCTTGGCCCACAATTACTGAATCAGAAGTTTGGGGGTTGAACCAAGCAATCTGATTTATGTAATCCTCCAACTGATGCATACTCAAGTTTGAGAACCACTGTTTAGAGGTCAGCAGACTATTGTCTGTATGATATGTTTGGCTGTTACTATAGTTGCATCCCTTTAATCTGAGGATGATTTGTACATTATTTAAATAGTTGAAAAAATCAGGAGAAGAAGAACATTTTGTGACTCTTGAAAATTATAAAAACTCTCAATGTGCTAAATAAAGTTTTATTAAGACATGGCCTTTCTCATTTGTTTATATTTAACTGCTTTCAAACTACAATAGCAGAGTTGAGTGTTGTTGTTAGTTGCCATCAACTTGATTCTGACTCATGGTGAGTGACCCCATGAATGCAAAGTAGAACTGTTTCATTGGGATTTTCAAGGCTGTGACCTCTCAGAAGCAGAGCACCAGGCTTGTCTTCCAAACTATTTCTGAGTAGATTTGAACTGTCAACCTTTCAGCTAGTAGTTAGCACTGAACCATTTGCACCACCCAGGGATACTTCAGCAGTGTTGAGTAGTTCCCAGAAAGCGATGTGGCTCCCAAAGAGTAATCTATTTACTTATTGAAACTTTAAATAATAAATTTGCTGACCACTAGCTTAAATCATTGTCTGGATGTATTTTAGAGTACCATTGAGTGTCAGAAAAACAAGGGACTTCAGAGATTGAGAATTTACCAATCTAGGTGAAGCACCTTCTTCAAGATACTATCAAGTATCGGTATACAGCATAATCTGTAGACACATCTGAGGAATGCTCGGTTGTCAGACCTCAAGATCCTGTATCCATTAAGGGTCCTAGTACCTGGAGAAGAACTAGGAAGGAAAAATTAGGTGGAGAATAATAATGACAAACAAGCAAAAACGAGTAAGGAAAATATAGCAATACCAGCAGGAAAAACCTGTCAGTTCTAATATGAGGTTTGAAAGAGTAGAATATAGTAGTAGATGCAAATATTCGATCTTTTCTCTGCTTTCTTCTCGAACTTTTCAGCTCCCTCCAGGAAGCCTGAAAATGCAGGCAGAGGTGGCCAGGCGACAGTGAGACACAGCAAATCTTGAGTTTACATATCCTAATGATGTTTCCACTGCTGGGAGAGTTATGCATAAGCATTTAAAAGTTTTAAAGGCTATGGATTAAAAGAAGAAAAGAAACTGGAAATTAATGAAAAATGTAAATTTTCCCTATCCCATTGTATCCAACAAGCAAAATCTTCTTGATAATAAATTAGAGCATTGAAACTTAAATTCTTAAGGATTTTGAGTGCAACCAATGCTCTTTTGCACTTGCAAGTAATGGTTGCTATGGGTGACCCAGAAATGAAACCAATCATGGCACTGTAATTTAAAGCTAAAACAGCTGGCAAAAAAAAATCTTTCCACTCAGAGCATGTTGTCGCAGAAGTAAATGAAAAGGTCGGAAGACTTTTCATTTGCTTCTGCAATAACATGGACTACTTGAACTAAGGAACATATTAATGTTTTCTCTGAAGCTTTCTATTATATGTCAGGAACCCCTTTTCAGGATATCATACTGGAGGTGATAGAAAAAGACAGATGATAGAATGAAATGGTTGGTCCTAACACAAAATAATCAGGCATCTTTATATTTCCACTTTACATTATAACAGGAAACCTGATTAGATTCTGTGGTTTTACCTAAAAATAAACCGGGCTCAGGAGGAAGTTTTTGTCTAGCTGCACCATTCTGATTATAAAAGAATTTCTTTTAAAGGCACAGGCACATCTTCACATGATATCATTTATATTTATCATATTAAAAGTTAAGAAGCTCCAGAAAATAGTTTTAAAATATTATAGCAATAAAGTTCCTCTTGGACAAAAATCTGTCATTTGAGATCTACTAAAAAAAAAGAAAAAAAAAGAAAAACATAATCTGCCATTCAAGAGGAAAAACATTAGAAAATGGTTAAGGAATCTTGGTGGCACAATGGTTAAACACTCAATGGCTAATTGAAATGTTGACATTTCAAACCCACCCAGTAGATCTGCAGGACAAAGACCTGGTGCTCTACTCCCATAAAGATTAGAGCCTAGAAAACCCTGTGGAGCATTTCTACTCTGTTGCTTGAGGTTACTATAGGTTGAAATTGACTCTATGACACCTAAGAACTAGAGGACTGGTTAAATTATGATGTACCCATATGCAATTGCAAATTGAATGGACATGGTCTCTATGTTTCATAACATAGAGAGTTAAGGAACTCTCCAAGATATATTACTAGTTAAAAAAGTGTGGAAGAGGCAACTATTTTTAAGGAATCCTAAGTAAGTGGAACAAAATCTATAAAGAGGAATAAGCAACAGTGGAAGGAGCATAGCAGATTTTTGACTGTGTTGTTAACCTAAGCATATCACACTTGTTTTCTCTATATTGGTGCAATATGCCATAGCTGTTCTGAATATCTGGCTTAGGGAATTGCTTCTGCCATGACACCTGAGTAGGAAAACTCAGAACATTATTGTGTATAATTCTTAAGGCATTCAAATAAAGGGATGGGGAGGAGGCCAACTACAAAAACACTAGGGGATCAGAATGGAATATTAAGTCACTGGGTATCTGAAAATTGGCAATTAGAGTATAGGCAAATCTTGTAATAACAATTATTTAACATTAGCTGTAATCAGTGAGAAAATACATAGGGTGATTTTCTTCACAGTTCCAACTTCCAAGACACACTGCTGTGTGGTTTTCCTTCCAAGCTAATAAGAAATATGATGATAAATGGCCCCTGCTAATGTTTTTAAGGCAAGCAAGATTAAAAGATAGAGTTCTGGTTAATAATTGTATATTAGAGGAGGGAACCTGAACATGCAGAGAATGACTAAAGAGACACTATTGGCTTTAAAAGATACTGGCTAAGCTACTTTTCTTTTTAAATCTTAGATTCATTTTTGTCCCATAATTACAAAAGTTAATTCCCTTTCTTTTATTTCTTCTCCTCCCAAAATAAGCTGCCATTAGCTGGATTTTCATATGTCTACTTCATCAACAGATTTACTAAACATTTTATTTGCTTATGGAGACAACATGTATTTATGGTAATAGTTAAAAATTCGTAGCAATATTTTTTTAAAAAAGATGACACATCTTAATTTTCCTGCTGTTAAGTGATAAACTCAAAAATCAAACCCACTGATATCAAGTAGATAGTGTGATAAAAATTGTTTGTTTCACCACAGGTTATGTTGGTGCCTAGTAATTATTTTGATTGAAAGTAATGTTATCTTGGTAATTACAATTGCTCTCATGACAAGACTAAATATATATTCATTTGTTATATCTTTTAAAGGAAAGAATCTCTCTCTCTCATCCTTAAAAGAGGATGTGAATTACAAATTCTTTAAAAACACAAGCAACAGCCTCCTAAATACAGTAATCAACTATTGTGATCTTCTGTTGTCTTTGTTTGATAATTGAAACCAACATAAGTCTGAAAACAAACATTTTGCTTCCTTAGATTTACCTGTAGCTAATGCTGCCTAGATATTGTTCAAAGGATCTCTGGTAGCACTGTGGTTATGAACTTGGATGCTAACTGAAAGATCAGCGATTCAAACCCACCAGCCACTTCTTGGGAGAAAGATGTGGAAGTCTGCTTGTGTAAAGATTATAGCCTTGAAAACTCTATGGGACAATTCTACTCTATCCTTATAGGGTCCCCATGAGTGGAAATTCACTTGATGGCAATGAGTTTGATTTTTTTTTTTTTTTTTTTGGTTGTTGTTTTAAGACATTGTTATGCTTGACTCTGCTAATACATTTATCAGCACAGAGGCTCTTTGAAGCCATAGAGAACAAAATAGTACCTTCAAAATGGACAGTGTGCAGTATATACAGAAAGCTATACAAAGCATGGGAGCTCTGGTAGCTAGTGCCCAAGACACTTGACTGCTAACCAGAAAACTGGTAGTTCAAACCTGTCAGCCACTCCTTGGAAAGAAGTTTGGGCAATCTACATCCACAGTGGAAACCCAAGAAGGGGTTGCTGTGAGTCAGGTCTGACTCAAAAGCATATAACAACAATAATATACAAAGCACACACAGAACAGCAGGGAGCTCAGGTAAGGGGAGGGACACAGGCCCCACCCCCAAGAGACAGGCATTGAAGAGGTTTTGAACAGCTAAGGGAGATAAACTTGTCTGTCAGTTTGTCATACTGTGGTGGCTTCCATATTACTGTGAGGCTTGAGGCTGTGCCTCCAGTATTTCAGATGCCAGGGGTGTTGCACATGGTGCACAGGTTTCAATACAGCTTACAGACTGAGACAGACTAGGAAGAAGGAAGAGGCCCAACCACTTCTCAAAGAATTGGTCAGGGAAAATCTTATGAATAGCAGAGGACACAGTCTGATACATTACTGTGCAACTTTATCAATAGCCCAGAAACGTTGTCTGATACAATGCAAGAGTTTATATGAGCCTCAGCAGGTTCTCAAAATATAACTGGGAAAGAGCTGCACCATCAGAGTAGAACCAACCTTACTGATATGGATAAAGTGAAGCTTTTGAGACCTCCATTTGCTGATGTGGCATGACTCAAATTGAGGATAAACAGCTGCAAACATCCATTAATAATCAGAACATGGAATGTACAAAGTATGAATCTAGGAAAATTGGAAGTTGTAAAAAATGTAATGGAATGC
>NW_006921706.1:4759656-4761014 GCF_000298275.1 Orycteropus afer afer
TTCTAAAAGGAAAATTTAACAAAATATTTGAAAGAACAAACAAAGGTAAATTCTCGGATTATAGATTAATTTTAAAAGACAGAAAATAGGAGGGAAATTATAATTTAGAGGGCTTTTTTTTTTTTTTACAATAACTCATCTCAGACTAATTCAATAAATATCTAAAATATCTTTTTGTGAAAATAATCTGTCCTACTTCTTAGCAGACTTTTTTTTACATTTTGTTTTGTTTTTAACAGCACAGATTCTTTTTTCTACTGTGGATGATTTCTCAATACAATATATCCCTTTGGTGTAGTCTGACACAGACATATCTGATTGAATGTTAATATACTATTTAAAGAAAAGGAAAAAAAAAACTATTTTAAATAAGTTTTTGTCATTATGTAATCAGAAAGCAATATAAAGACTTTAAAACTCTATTCACCAGAATACACACATTCCTCACTTTTTGACATGATTAAGTTCCAAAGAGTATGTGAAATCAATGTAATGTGAGAGTCAGAGGCCATGCCCCACCTTTGGCACCAAATTCTCCCCAACCTAGCTGCTCACCACCCATCAAGCAATCCCAGTGCATCTCAGGATGTTACTCCTGCCTCCTGCCCCAGGGAGGTACTATGCTTGTCCTCTATCTTCCCTGGCCCCATAGCCTGTCATGGCCTCCTTCCCTCTCCCTACTTCTTACCTTTCCCCACCAACATTCTTGGCACCTTTGGGACCTTACTCATCTTCCACTTGCCTACCTGTGGCCTTGCATAATCCTGCCATTGCCTCACACTCTTGTAGCTATAGCAAGATGTCATGGAAGAAGGGGACTAGGCATCCCAGTGCCAGTTGGCTGTTGTTGCTCACATGACCTGGTCATCACTGAGGTGTCTGGTATATTGTTTGGAGTGGTTCGAGGAGGACTCCCTTGTCTCAGCTGTGACCCTCTGGGTTGCCCAGGCTGTTGGAAGTGCCACCTGAAAATTTTTTTCAAAGTTGTCATAAATGCAAAATGCCAGATAAGGAGATAGTCAATAAGTGAGGAGTTGGTATACTAGGAATAGGTTCCTTAATTTTTCTTCTTAGATAAAAGAGGGAACCATCAAGATCATGGGTCAGCACACTATATCTGTGTATCAAATCAGCCTACAGCCTGTTTTTGTAAATAACATTTTATTAGAACTCAACAACATCCACTTGTATATATGTTACCTATGGCTCCTTGTTTCTTTGCTATTCATAAGGTTTTCCTTATGAATAGAATTTTGCAAGACCAACGACTTGTTCATTGCAAACACCTTTTTTCAACAACACAAACGGAGGCTGTCCACATGGACTTCACCAGATGGAACACACAGGAATCAGATTGA
>NW_006921706.1:4761114-4762458 GCF_000298275.1 Orycteropus afer afer
AGGTAATACTACTATTGGTCAAATTTATGGACCAATCACCAAAGCCAAAGATGAGCAAATTGAAGACTTTTATCAAATTCTGCTGCCTGAAACTGACCAAATGTGCAATCAAGATGTGTTAATTATCACTGGTGACTGGAATGCAAAAGTTGGAAATGAAGAATAACTAGTAGTTGGGAAATTTGGTCTTGGTGACAGAAATAATGCTAGAGATAGTATGATAGAATTTTGCAAGACCAAAGACTTATTCATTGAAAATACCTTTTTTCAACAACACAAATGGTGGCTATACATGTGGACTCCTCCAGGTGGAGTACACAGGAATAAGATTGACTACATCTGTGATAAGAGGCAATGGAAAAGCTCAATATGTTCAGCCAAAGCCAGGCCAGGAGCTGACTGTGGAACAGACCATCAAAAGCTCATATATATGTTCAACTTGAAGATGAAGACAATTAAAACAAATCTACAAGAACCAATATATGACCTTGATTATATCCCTCCTGAATTTAGAGACCATCTAGAGAATAGATTTGATGCATTGAACACCAATGACCAAAAACCAGAAAAATTGTGGGATGACAACAAGAACATCATCCACGAAGAAAGCAAGAGGTCATTAAAAAGATGGGAAAAGAAGAAAAGATCAAAATGGATGTCAGAAGAGACTCTGAAACTTGCCCTTGAGAAGAGAGTAGCTAAAAGCAAGTGGAAGAAATGATAAGATAAAAGAACTAAACAGAAGATTTCAAAGAGCAGCTTGAGAAGACAAAGCCAATTACTATAATGAAATGTGCAAAGACCTAGAGCTAGAAAACCAAAAGGGAAGAACATGCTCAGCATTTCTCCAGCTGAAAGAACTGAGGAAATAATTTAAGCCTCAAGTTGCAATATTGAAAGATGCTATGGGCAAAATATTGAATGATGCAGGAAGCATGAAAAGAATCACTGTACCACAGAGCCACTGTACCAAAAAAGAAATGGTTGATGTTCATCTATTTCAGGAGGTGGCATAAGTTGAAGAACCAATGGTATTGAAGGAATAAGTCGAAGCTGCACTGAAGCAATTGGCTAAGAACAAGGCTCCAGGAACTAACAGAATAGCCATAGAGATGTTTCAACAAACAGATGCCCTGCTGGAGGCACTCACTCAGTTATGGCAAGAGATTTGGAAGACAGCTACCTGGCCAACTGACTAGAAGAGATCCATATTTGTATCCATTCCAAAGAAAGGTAATCCCACAGAATGTGGAAATTATCGAACAATATCATTAATATCACACACAAGTAAGATCTTACTGAAGATAATTCAAAAATGTTTGCAGCAGTATATTGACAGAGAAC
>NW_006921706.1:4763748-4776981 GCF_000298275.1 Orycteropus afer afer
TTTTTTTATATATATATATAATAACCAAGATTTTCTTCTCAACAGGAATTTTGCTACACTTTCTTTAGTGTGTTAAATGTGGTATTTATTTGTTTCAGTTGTTTAAACTGATAATCCATCTACCCTAGAACCAGGATCTTCTTGTAGAAAGTTCTGTCTGTTGCTTAGGTGTGGTGCCTGAGCTACAAGTGTCTGTTTAAACAATAAACAGTATTGGTTCCCTCCATGAAGTCTACAGACTAACACTAAGAAGCTGACATTTGAATAACAAATTTTCACTGAGATAAATGATTTGAGTCAAGTGACATAAAATGACTTCCAAGTGTTCAGAAATTGAATGTAAGCACCAGACTATGTTGAACATCAGCCTTCTGGGTCTGCTTTATATCTGTGCCCAGAGCTCAACTTTTCTTTAACTGGAAGACTAACGTATAATGCTCTGTCTAGTACTTCCTATAGTACTAATTACTCTATCAAGTCTAATTGAAATTAGACTTTTCAAAAACTGGAAAGCTCTATCTTTATAAGGAGAAGAAATTAAGAGAACAAATAATGTATTAACTCTTTACATTCTAGACACCATACCACGAAGAATCTTGAGTCAGATACTCATAGTGCCTGAATCTCCTGGTTGTAGTAAAATCGCAAAGTTAAAGAATTGACTAATACTCTTTTTTTTAATTTCATTTAATTTTCTAATTTAAACTTTTTTTATGAAATAATTTATATTCACATGCAATTTAAGAAATAATACAGGAAGATCTTGTATACTCTTCACTCAATTCCCCGCAATTGTAACATCTTGCATTAGTATAGTAGAGGATATTAACAGTGATAGAACCCATTGATCTTACTCAACGTTTTCAACGTACTGGTCTGTGTGATCACTGACAGAATCAAGCTAAAGGACAGTTCCATCACCTAAAGGATCTCTTGTGCTGTCCCTTTGTAAGCACATCTAACTCCCTTTATCCACCCTTGTCCCTAATACTTGGTATCCACTGTATGTTCATCTTTATAATTTGGTCATTTAAGAAAGCTATGTAAATGGAACTTTACAATATGGAATCTTTCAGGATTCACTTTTTAGTTTGTTTGTTTGTTTAGTTCAGGATAATTATATGGGTTCCATCATAATTGTTGCAAGTACCAATTGTTCATTCCTTTTTCTTGTGGAGTAGTACTCCATTGTATAGATGTACCACAGTTTCTATAGCAATTTACCCAGTGAAAGACATTTGGATTATTCCCAGTTTTGATATATTACAATAAAGCTGCTATAAACATTTATGTGCAGGTTGTTGTGTAACCATAAGTTTTCATTTCTTCTAGGATAAATGTTCAAGAGCACATTATACTAGTGACCCAGTTTTTTCACATCCTCTCCATAATTTAATATTGTCACTTTATTATTATTATTATCATTATGATAGGTATGTAGTGTTGTTGTTGTTGTTAAGTGCCGTTGAGTCATTTCCGACTCATAGCGACCCCATGCACAGCAGAACGAAACACTGCCCAATCCCGCGCCAGCCCCACAATCCCTGCTGTACTTGAGCCCATCATTGCAGCCACTTTATCAATCCGTCTCATTGAAGGCCTCCCCCTCTTTTGTCGACCCTCCACCTTACCAAGCATGACATCCTTCTCCAGGGAATGGTTCCCTCTGACAACACGACCAAAATAGGTGAGACGAAGTCTGGCCATTCTTGCTTGCAAGGAGCATTCTGGCTGCACTTCCTCCAGGACAGATCTGTTAGTTCTTTTAGCAGTCCATGGTACTTTCAGCATTCTTCGCCAGCACCACAACTCAAAAGCATCAACTCTTCTTTGGTCTTCCTTATTCGTTGTCCAGCTCTCACATGCATACGAGGCCATTGGAAATATCATGGCTTGTGTCAGGCGCACCTTAGTCCAATGGGTATGTAGTAGTCCCCTCTTATTTCTGGTTTCACTTCCCACTATTTCAGTTCCCTGTGGGCAACTGTGACCTAAAAATGTTAAATGAGTAATTAGTGTGATGGAATCTCACACTATTCTGCTCCATCTTTCATATAATTTTTATTACAGTATATTATTATAATTGTTCTATTTTATTATTAGTTATTGTCGTGAATCTCTTACCGGGCCTGACTTATAAGTTGAATTTTATCATAGGTATGCATGATACCTATGCATAAGACAAAACATAGTATTTATAGGGTTTGGTACTAATTGTGGTTTCAGGCATCCATAGTAGTCTTGGAACGTAACCAGTGAGGATAAGAGAAGACACCTCTATAGCAATCTCACTGGAATTTTAATTTTAATTTTCCTAATGACTAATGATATTGAACATCTTTTCTAATGCTTATTGGCCGTCTATATTTTCTCTAGATGAAATACTTATGTCTTTTGCCCATTTTCTAATTGGATTTTTATGGACTTGTTGTTGTTATGTGCTGTCAAGTCACCTCAGACTCATAGTACTTTATGTACAACAGAATATAACACTACCCGGTCCTGTGCCAGCCTCATGATGCTGACCTTCCACTTTACATGCTTTGTTGTTTTCAATTGTTGAGTTGTAAGATTTTTTAGTAAATTCTGTATGCAAGTTGTTTATCAGATAATACTGGTTTGCAAATATTTTCCTCTACTCTGCAGATTGTCTTTTCATTCTTTTAACATGGAATTTCAGAGAACAGAGTGTAATCTTGGTGAGGTTCAATTTATCAGTTTTGGTGTCATATCTAAAAAGTTATTGCCTTGCCCAAAATATTATAAAGATTTGCTTAAAAAATCTATCTATCTATCTATATAGATATAGATATACTTTTCCTGTTACAATTAGGTCCATGAGTCATTTTGAGTTAATTTTTGCATAACATGTGAGGGTTAGTTCAAGATTCTCTTTTAGGATGTCCCAATGCTCTAGTACCTGTTGTTCAAAAGACAACCTTTAGTTGTTTCTTCCATTGAATTTCTTTTGCATTTTGTCAAAAATAAGTTGAACATATTTATGAGAATCTATTTATGAATTCTTTGTTCTATTTCATTAATCTGTCAATCTCTCTACCTGTCTCTGTCTCTCTTGATTATTTTATTTTCAATATACCATGTCCACTCATTCTTCAGTGAAGGAATGTTTTAAACAGATCACAGACTGTGCACAGTTCCAATGGCAGATCAAAAAGTGTTTATTACCCACAGAATAAACAGGATAAGATTGAGAAGAGCGACAGACATCATTAGCAGCAAAGGTGACTTGCAGTTAGCCTCCCATCTCAGGTGGTGTGTTACAATTACACCCATGTGAGCCCCACTTTGCATAATGGAAAAATAAACCAGCAGTCCTTCTTTCCCCGGACAAGATACAATGACTTCATGCCAAAAAACATGTACAGAGAGTAGGAAAAAAGAAAAGCAACAAAAGGAAAAAAGAAGTAATAAAAAGGGAAGGTCCCCTGTAAGCGTTCAATATTCAGGATAGGTGACCATTTCCTTATCAACTATTCTAGATTTACTGGCATCAGGGAACAGTTTTTCTTATTTTACTCCATTAAGATAAAAAGTAAATGTGTTGGGACTCTCAAAGGCCAATCATCTCCTCTTATGGCACATACTTTGTGTCCATTAGTAACTATCATTATCTATTAGCATCTAACCCTATCCCAAGGAGGGTTCTCTATGAGTCAGGTCTGACTCGGCAGCAAATAACAGCAACAACAACGACATGAAGATGGTAGAGGAAAAGCTAGAATAGCCTACCTGTGCATCCAGCAACAATTACATAGTAAGGCTTAACATGGGGTAGACTTATTCTTCCCACCTCCTTCTTCTCTTTTCTTGATTGTTTTAGCTATCCTAGGCCTTATGTCTTTCCATATATTTTAAAATATGGTTATTTATGTCTGCAAACATCTGTCTTGGAGGAAGTACAGACAGAATACTCCTTAGAAGCAAGGGTGGTGAGACTTCTTTTCTCCTATATTGGTCATGTTATCAAAAGGGACCTGTCCCTGGACAAAGATATCATGCTTGGTAAATGAGAGGGTCAGTATAAAAGAGGATCACCCTCAATGAGATGTACTGACACAATGGCTGCAACAATGGGCTCAAGCAGAGCAACAATTCTGAGGATGGTGCAGGACCAGGCAGTATTTTGTTCTGTTGTACATAAGGTTGCTGTGAGTTGAAACCAACTCGAGGTCACCTACTAACAACAACATGTCTACAAAAAGCTTTGCTGAGATTTGGATAGGAATTTTATTAAGGCTATAGATCAATGCCTCCTTTTATTTTGTGTGTACAAGCTTAGCTTAGCTCTTTGCCTAATTTTAAGATCCCCATTTCTGTTGGGTGAATAAATCTTTTCATGTATCCACTTAATTATACATTTGCATAAGGACATAACATATTCTCACAGGAGAAAATAAAAAGCTAAAATAAAATAATAATAAAGATAAAACCCTGAAATAAACATCTCAAAGAGTAAAAGTCAACATATTCACCTGATCTTGTATATCAAGTTAGAGAGTAAAGACAGAATAACCAAATGCTTCTAGAAGACTTGTAATAGTTGGTATCACATTTGTAGTGTGTGCCATGAATTACCCAATATGCTTTTATATGTAAAAAATGCACTAATCCTCTTGATTCCCCTGGGAAGTAGACGTACTATCAGTATCCACATTATATATGAGGAAAATGAGGGGTGGAGAGACTAAGTAACTTGTTTTCAAACAAAAAAACCAAACTCACTGTCATCGAGTCAGATCTGACTAAGCGACTCTTCCTTGGGTTACCGAGGCTATATCACTAAAGAAGTAGATTGTCCAACCTTCCTTCTGAGGAGAGGTTGGTGGGTTTGAACCACCAGCCTTGTGGTTAGCAGTTAAATGTCTTAGGTACTATGCCACCAGAGCTCGCAAGTAACTTGCTTAAGATCACTCAAATAAAAGGAGGTGAGTTTACAGTGCAGGTAATCTAGTTTCCGATATTCCCAAGTGGTGAAACACTGGACTACTAATTAAAAAAGTTGGTGGTTAGAACCTATCCAGAGGTGTCTTGGAAGAAAAATTAGCAGTCTGCTTCCTAAAGATCACATCCATGAAAAGCCTATGGGATATGGTTCCTCTCTGAAACATATGGGATCACCATGAATTGGAATTGACTCAACAGTTGCAACTGGTTGTAATCTAATTTCAGAGACTGAGTTTTTAAACACTACTGTCACTGTCTCTCAGTAGCAAGCTATTGGCAAAAGGAGGAGAGGAAATCTGATTGCTGTATATATTCTTTTTTCAAAGAATTTCCAAAATGGCAATAAATGCTTTAAATAAAAATGCAAAATAGTAAATATAGTGGAAGAATTGTGATTTTTTTTTTTTTTTTTAAGCTATGACAATCTTACTTTATAGTATCATTAATAAAGTTGCCAACTATGATAGTAAAGTTTGTGTGTCAATTTGGCTGGGCCTAGTTGAGTGGCTGGGCAGCTGGATGTAGTATTCCCCATGATAAGACTGGTAATCAACTCCATGGTGGAATCTACTGTGAGCACCTGAGCAGCTGTCTTTGGGAATGTGATCTGCTTCCTGTATATAAGTAGCAGCTTTGGGAACACTCTCTAGCTTATGGCACCTTGAACTTTGCATATAGCTGTGTCCTTGTTCAGCAGCCTGCCACGCTCTGCCAACCTTGGGACTTACAATGGACTTGAATTAATGGCCTACTGTGTGATTTGGTAATATCAGTACTGTGCCTTTTTATTTTTCAACCTCAGGCTTGGCAGCCTCAGCAGCCACCAGCTACGTGACTGAAGAAAACCCTCTAGCTTCAGTGAACCGGGAGCTGGAGGCAGAGCTGAAGCCCAAGGCTGAGGGGCTTTCACTCAGCCCCTAGAGCCTGGCACTTTGAACTTGGACTTCTAGCCTCCTGAACTGCAAGAGAATAAACTGCTGTTTGTTAAGGCCATCCCATTTGTGGTATATTCTTGTCAGAGCAGCACTAGGAAACCAGAACACCAAATAAAAAGGGAAACCTGGACACTGTCTGGGAAGCAGCTTCTATAGATCAACAAAACAGAGTCATATTTCTTTTGTGGAGTCCAGAAGAAACCAATAAAAGTTAAACAAAACAAACTGAGTTGAACAAGAAATGAATGCATGCCAAGGGCAACAAATAGATTTTTAATTTTTGTGTGTACAGCTTTCTTCTCCTTAGTGTCTCTCTGTAATGAATGAGGTGAACAACATCTCCTCTGTAAATTACAAACCCTAGATAAATTATGAGGGGAGTAACAATGCATAAACCACTACATTCTTTTCCTGAAACTACTTTAGCTTTCTCCTATGGAGGCTTCTGCCCAGAGACACAGAATGTGGGTCATTCAGAGGCTCATATATGTACTGTGAATTTCTGTCCACATATATTAGTGAGGAACTGGGCTTAGAGGTTATTCAAATGTGTTGACATTTTACTACCCTTCCTTCCCTATTCTTTTGCAATGATTTTTTGAGCAGAAATAATTAGGGACAGACTGAAGTTTCCTATAAAATTTTTAAGTAGTGATTTTCCTTAAAAATTAGAGTCACATTTTTTGTTTCAATAACATGAAATTTATATTGATATTTTTTATGGACTGAATTAACACCCCCCCCCAGCTATATGTTAATGTTATTTTTGTTGTTATGTGCCTTCAAGTTATCTCCAACTCATAGTGACCTTATATACAACAGAATGGAGCACTGCCCAGTCATGTGTCAGCCTCACAGTCCCTACTAACCTGAGCCCATCACTGCAGCCACTGTATCAATCCATCTTGTCAAGAGCTTTCCCCTTTTTTGTTGACTATCCACTTTACCAAGCATGACATCCTTCTCCAGAGAATAGTCTCTTCTGACAACATGACAAAGGTAGAAGTCCAGCCATTCTTGCTTTCAAAGAGTATTCTGGCTGCACTTCTTTCAGGACAGATTTGTTAGTTCTTTTAGCAGTCCATGGTACTGTAAGCATTCTTTGACAACACCACAACTCAAAAGCATCAACTCTTCTTCTATCTTCCTTATTCATTGCTTAGGTCTCACATGCATAGGAGATGATTGAAAGTACCATGGCTTGGGTAAGGTGCACCTTAGTCTTCAAGGAAATATCTTTGCTCTTCATCACTTGAAAGAGGTCTTTTGCAGTAGATTTGCCCAAAGCAAGTTTGATGTCTTGACTACTGCTGCCATTGGTGTTGATCATAAAACTAAGCAATATGAAGTCTTTGACAACTTCAATCTTTTTTCCATTTATTGTGATGCTCCTCATAGGTCCACTTGTGAGGCTCCTTTTTCTTTTTTCCTTTATATTGAAGTGTAATCCATACTGCAGACTGTAATCTTCAATCTTCATCAGTAAGTGCTTCAAGTCATCCTCATTTTCAGCAAGCAAAGTTGTGTCTATGTATCTCAGGTTGTTAATGATTCTTCCTCCAATACTGATGTCACATTCTTCTTCATATAGTCCAGCTTCTTGGACTATATGCTTCTTTGTTCAGCATACAGATTGAATCGGTATGGTAAAAGGATACAACTCTAACATGATCCCTTCCTGATGTTAAACCATGCAGTATCCCCTTGTCCTGTTCGAACGACAGCCTCCTGGTCAATGTATAGGTTCCTCATGGGCACAATTAAGTGTCCGGTAATTTCCATTCTTCTCAATGTTATCCACAATGTGTTATGATCCATACAATTGAATGCCTTTGCACAGTTAATAAAACACAAATAAGCATCTTTTTGGTATTCTTTGCTCTGAGACAAGAATATGTGGGTTACAAATCCTAACTCTACCTATTGTTAAGGATCTCTGGTGGTATAGTGCTTAAGTCATTTGACTGTTAAAGAAGGTTGGTGGATCAAACCCACCAAAGCTCTGCAAAAGGAGGATGAGGTAATCTACTTCCCTAAACATTTGCTGCCTTGGAAGCCCAATGAGAGTCACTATGAGTTACAATTGACTTGATGGCATTGGGTTTGGTAATTTTTTATACCTGCTGTAATGATCTCATTTGGGAATGGATATTCTTTCTCATGTTAATGAGACATATTAGTGTAGAGTGTGTCTTGAGACAGTCTCTTTTGCAGTATAAAAGGAATAGATTAAGGAAGCAAGGGAGAAATATAAACCAGGGGTACGACAGAGCAGAGCAGCACCAGGGATCTCGGTAAGGTGAGGGACCCAGGCCCCACCCCCAAGAAGCAGGAAAGTGGGGGAAAGAGAAGCCAGGGGGATGACAGAGTGAGGAGCACCAAGTGATCCAGGTAAAGGGATGGCAGGAAGGTTTTGAACAGCTAAGGGAGACAAACTTGTCTGTCAGATTGTTGTACTGTGGTGACTTGCATGTTGCTGTGAGGCTTGAGGCTGTGCCACTGGTGTTTCAAGGGCTGGCAGGGTTGCACATGGTGCACAGGTTTCAATGGAGCTTATAAACTGAGAGAGACTAGGAATAAGGAAGAGGCCATCCACTTCTCAAAGAATTGGTCAGGGAAAAAAAAAACCCTAAGAATAGCAGAGAACACTGTCTGATACATTACTGGGCAAATTTATGAATAGCCTGGAGACATTACCCAAAACAATGTGGGAGGATGAGTCCCTTAGGTCAGAAGGCTATCAAAATATGACTGGGAAAGAGCTATATCATCAGAGTAGAACCAACCTTACTGCTATAGATGAAGTAAAGCTTTTGGAACCTCCATTTGCTCAAGTGACATGACTCAAATTGAGGACAAACAGCTGCAAACATCCATTAAAAATAGGAATGTGGAATGTACAAAGTATGAATCTAGGAAAATTGGAAGTTGTCAAAAATGAAATGGAATGCATAAAGATTGACATCCAAGGCATTAGTGAAATGAAATGGACTGGTTTTGGTCATTTTGAATCAGACAACCATATGATCTACTATGCCAGAAATGCCAATTTGAAGAAGAATGGTGTAGCATTCATCATCACAAAGCATGTTTCAAGATCTGTCCTGAAGTCCAATGCTGTCAGTGATAGGATGATAGCCATACACCTACAAGGAAGACCAGTTAAAATGACTCTTATTCAAATTTATGCATCAACCAAAGCCAAAGATGTGGAAATTGAAGAATTTTATCAATTTCTGCAGTCTGATATTGACCTAATGTGCAATGACGATGTATTAATTATCACTGGTGACTGGAATGCAAAAGTTGGAAACAAAGACAAATCACCAGTAGTTGGAAAATTTGGCTTAGGTGGCAGAAATAACACTGGAGGTTGCATGATAAAATTTTGCAAGACCAATGACTTATTCATTGCAAATATATTTTTTCAACAATATTAACAGCGGCTATACATGTAGACATCACCAGATGGGATACACTGGAATCAGATTGTCTACATCTGTGGCAAGAGATGATGGAAAAGCTCAATATCTTCAGCCAAAACCAAACCAGGAGCTGATTGTGGAACAGACCATCAATACTCATATGCAAGTTCAACTTGAAGTTGAAAACAATTAAAACAAGTCCATAAGAACCAAAATATGATCTTGAATATATCCCTCCCGAATTTAGAGACCATTTAAACAATAGATTTGATGCATTGAACACCAATGACCAAAAACCAGAAGAATTGTGGGATTACATCAAGAACATCATCCATGATGAAAGCAAGAGGTCATTAAAAAGATGAGAAAAGAAGAAAAGACCAAAATGGATGATAGAAGAGACAATGAAACTTGCCCTTGAGTGGAAAGTAGCTAAAGCAAATGGAAGAAATGACAAGATAAAAGAGCTAAACAGAAGATTTCACAGAGCAGCTCAAGAAGACAAAACTAATTATTATAATGAAACGGGCAAAGACCTGGAGTTAGAAAACCAAAAAGGAAGAACAGCATTTCTCAAGCTGAAAGAACTGAGGAAAAAGTTTAAACCTCAAGTTGCAATATTGAAATATTCTATGGGCAAAATATTGAATGATGCAGGAAACATCAAAAGAAGATAGAAGGAATAAACAGAGTCACTATACCAAAAAGAACTGAAGTTCATTCATTTCAGGAGGTGGCATATGTTGAAGAATCAGTGGTATTGAAGGAAGAAGTCAAAGTTGCACTGAAGGAATTGGTGAAGAATAAGACTCCAGGAACGATGGAATAGCCATTGAGATGTTTCAACAAACAGATGCCCTGCTGGAGGCACTCACTCGGTTATGCCAAGATATTTGGAAGACAGCTACCTGGCCAACTGACTGGAAGAGATCCATATTTGTACCCATTCAAAAGAGAAGTGATCCCACAGAATGTGGCCATTATAGAAAAATATCATTAATATCACATAAAAGAAAAATCTTACTGAAGATAATTCAAAAATGGTTGTAGTAGTATATTGACAGAGAACTTCCAGAGGTGCATGCTGGATTCAGAAGAGGACATGGAACAAAGGATATCATTGCTGATGTCAGATGGATCTTGGCTCAAAGCAAGGAATACCAGAAAGATGTTTACTTGTGTTTTATAGACTGTGCAAAAGCCTTTGATTGTGTAGATCATAATAAATTGTGGATAACATTGAGAAGAATGGGATTCCAGAACACTTAATTGTACTCATGAGGAACCTATACATAGACAAGGATGTTGTTATTCAAACAAAACAAAGGGACATGGCATGATTTAAAATCAAGAAGAGAGTGGTACAGGGTTGCATCCTTTCATTGTACTTATTCAATCTATATGCTGAGCAAATAATCAGAGAATCTGGACTACATGAAGAAGAACGTGGCATCAAGATTGGAAGAAGGCTCATTAACAACCTGCAATATGCTAATGATACAATTTTGCTTACTGAAAGTGAGGATGACTTGAAGCACTTACTGATGAAGTTTGAAGAATATAGTCTGCAGTATGGATTACATCTCAAGAAAAAGAACAAAAATCCTCACAACTGGACCTATAAGCAGCATCATGATAAATGGAGAAAAGATTGAAGTTATCATAGACTTCCTATTGCTTGATTCTACAATCAATGCCAATGGAAGCAGCAGTGAGGAAATCAGGCAACGTATAGCACTGGGCAAGTTCACTGCAAAGGACCTCTTTCAAGTGTTGAAGAGCAAAGATTTCTCCTTCAGGACTAAGGTGCATCTGACACAAGCCATGGTAATTTCAATTGCCTCATATGCATGTGAGAGCTGGACAATGAATAATGAAGACCAAAGAACTGATGCTTTTGAGTTGTGGTACTGGAGAAGAATGCTGAAAGTACCATGGACTGCTAAAAGGACTAACAGATCTGTCCTGGAGAAAGTGCAGCCAGAATGCTCCTTGGAAGGGAGAATGGCCAGACTTCTTCTCACTTTGGTCATGTTGTCAGAGGGGACCACTCCCTGGAGAAGGATGTCATGCTTGGTAAGGTGGAGGGTCGATGAAAGAGGAGAAGACCTTCAGTGAGATGGATTGACACAATGGCTGTGGCAATGGGCTCAAGTATAGCAAGTATCATGGAGTTGGCGTGAACTGGTCGGTGTTTGATTCTGCTGTGCATAGGTTTGCTATGAGTCTGAGATGACTTGACAACACCTAAAAACAACGACAACAACAACAAGCAATCAAGCCAGTAAGGAAAGAAGAAGATAGGTGCCATGTTGCATGAAAATGACCATAATGTCCAAGGAATAGAAGCTGAAAGAGATAAGAATCTTCTGTTGGAGCCAATATAGAAAGAACACCTTCCCCTAGAGTGGGCATCTTGGATGTGAACTTCCAGTTTCCTAAACTGTGAAAAAATAAATGTCTGTTTTTAAAGTCACCCAATTGTGGTATTTCTGTTATTGTAGCACTATATAATTAATATAAGCACTGTCTAACCTAGATTTGTTATTGATTAATATACTGCTTTTTATTATTTGCATTCTTTATTATTGCTTTTTATTAATTATATGCACGTGAATGCTGGAGAATAAATGAAGAAGACTGAAGAAGAGTTAATGCTTTGAATTGTGGTGTTGGTGAAGAATAATGAATATACCACGGACTGCCAGAAGAACAAACATGCATGTCTTGGATGAAGTGCAAACAGAATGCTCCTTAGAAGCGAGAATGGCCAGACTTCATCTCATCTACTTTGGTCATGTTTCAGAATGGACTAAACCCTTGAGAAGGATATCATTCTTGGGAAAGTAGAGGGTCAGTGAAAAAGGGAAAGACCCTCAACTTAGATGGGCTGACATGGGGCCTGCAACGATGGGCTCAAGTATAGCAAGATTATGAGGATTGTGCAGGACTGGGCAGTGTTTCCTTCTATTGCACATAGGATAGCTGTGAGTTGGAGCCAAATTGACCACACCTAACAACAACATTAATTACTTAGACTCTCTAATAGCCAGATTATAAAAGATAAATTTATTATAAAACATTTTATAGACAATTACTTCATTATTATACCTGATATCACATTTTATAGGTGTTCACTTCCTTCCTTATCTTTTTTTCTTTTTTTTTCTTATTGACTTACAGTACAGGAAGCCTTTATTATTATTATTTTACTTGTATTGTAGTGAAAACATACACAAGACTTTCACCAACATAACAACTTCTACATTTACAGCTCAGGGACATTGATTACATTTTTTCATGTTGTGCCACATTATTGCTATCTTTTCCCAAAGTATTATATGACCATGAGCATAAACTCAATACCCCCAAACAAAGACTTCCCCTTTCCCCCTAACTTCTACACCTGGTAACAACTAATAATCTTTGGTATACATTGGTATACATATATCTTTTTTTTTTTAACCTACCTAGAAATTTAGTCTCCCCACACCTCCCATCCCTGGTAACCAACAAAGAAAATTTCCTTCTATCTATAAACCTTTCCTTGATTGTTTACAATAGTGGACTGATACAGTATTTGTCCTTCTGTGATTGATTTATTTCACTCAGGATAATGTCCTCCAAATTTATCTATGTTATGCAGTGTTTTGCACATTCTACATTATTCTTTAGGGTTACATAATATTCCATTTTGTGTATGTACAGCAGTTTGATTATCCATTCCTCAGCTGAAGGGCATTTAGGTGGTTTCCCTCTCTTTGCTATTGTAAACAGTATTGAAATGAACATGGGTGTTCATGTATCTATTCATATTATGCCTCTCATTTCTTTAGGATATATAACTAGTGATGGGATTGCTGGGTCAAATGTTATTTTTATTTCCATTTTTTAAGGAATTGCCATAC